>NC_137785.1:5582979-5750479 GCF_963455305.1 Plecotus auritus | reverse complement strand
GGTTCTCTCTCATCATTGATGTTTTTCTCTCCCTCCCGCTCACCTTCCTCAGTGAAATCATAAAAAATATTTTTAAAAAAGTCATAAAGCTACTTGCCAGCCCAATGAAATTATGGACCCAGCTTTGACTCAGTAATAATTTACGGGTAATGCCCTAACCGGTTTGGCTCAGTGGATAGAGCGTTGGCCTGCGGACTGAAGGGTCCCAGGTTTGATTCCGGTCAAGGGCATGTACCTTGGTTGCGGGCACATCCCCAGTGGGAGGTGTGCAGGAGGCAGCTGATCGATGTTTCTAGCTCTCCATCCCTCTCTGTGAAAAATCAATAAAATAAAATAAAAATAATTAACGTCTAAGTTGCAAAATATAAAGTACTTTTGTACAGAAGATAAAATGGTGAACATATAAGAAAAAATATGACAAACGGGGTTCATTCGGCGTGTCTCAGTGGTTGAGCGTTGACCTATGAACCAGGAGGTTTCAGTTTGATTCCCAGTCAGGACACATGCCCAGGTTGCAGGCTCCATCCCCAGTGGAGGGGGCATGCAGGAGGCAGCCGATCGATGATTCTCTCTCATCATTGATGTTTCTCTCTCTCTCTCCCTCTCCCTTCCTCTCTGAAATCAACAAAAATATTTTTTTAAAAATAAAATTAGTAAGCCCTAGCCGGTTTGGCTCAGTGGATAGAGCGTCGACCTGTGGACTGAAGGGTCCCGGGTTCGATTCCGGTCAAGGGCACATGCCTGGGTTGCGGGCTCAGTCCGATGTGCAGGAGGCAGCCAATCAATGATTCTCTCTCATCATTGATGTTTCTCTCTCTCTCTCCTTCTCCCTTCCTCTCTCTGAAATTAACACAAAAATATTTTTTAAAATTTAAGGTCTTCTGTTAGTCTTTTAAAAAATGTTCTCATTGATTTCAGAGAGGAAGGGGGAGGGAAAGAGACATAGAAACATCAATGATGAGAGAGAATCATCGATTGGCTGTCTCCTGCACACTCCACACTGGGGATCAAGCCTGAAACCCAGGGAATGTGCCCCAACTGGAAAATGAACCTTGACCTCCTGGTTCATGGGTCAATGCTCAACCACTGAGCCACACGGACCGGGCTGTTCCACTTTTTTATTCATTCACTGGTTGATTCTTTCATTATATATATGTATATGTAAATGTATATGTATATGTATATGTATATGTAATGTATATACTGTATATATGTGTAATGTTAATGTAAACAAACCATTGAAACCTGTAAAGAATTTCTGTGAGTTTATTTGAGCCAAACTGTTGACTTATGCCGGGAAGCAGAACCTCAAGGAACTGAGATAATGCTCCGGAGATTGGCGGGTTACATCTGTATTTATACATTGCAATCAAAGGAAAGGGACATAGCTGGGTGACATGAAATCCATTGGTGATAGACTAGAGAGGCGGGAGAAAGCAAAGGAGTGGGGGGACCCCTGGGATTGGATAAAAAGCAAAATGATGGACACATACTTAGGTGGGTGCAGGAACGATTAACATGATAATGAAGGAACTTGTGGTATCAGTCCTGGCGCCCACCACATTAGGCTGTGCCCCAAGGGGTCCAGAAAAAGGGAAGTTACCAGTTACCCAGACATTTCAAAGGGTATGTTATCATAGATGCAAAAAGACAGATAGGTTCAGTTAAGGTAAAGGTTGACCTTGTCTGTGTAGATACCGGCCTAGGAGGTAACTGCCCACCATCACTGCGTTTAGTTCAAGTTTCATTTCAGACCATCCTTTGTGGTGACTTTAGGTCTCTGAGTTTGCAAGACCGCCATGCAGGCCTCCCCTGAGCTGGTCAGGTCAGCATGTGGCCCCTTTCGTCCACAATATATATATATACTAGAGGCCCGGTGCACAAAATTCGTGTGTCCCTCAGCCCAGCCTGCACCCTCTCCAATCTGGGACCCCTCCAGGGATGTCTGGCTGCCCGTTTAGGCCTGATCCTAGTAGGATCGGGCCTAAATGGGCAGCTGGACATCCCTCTCACAATCCAGGACTGCTGGCTCCCATCTGCTCACCTGCCTGCCTTCCTGATTGCCCCTAACGGCTTCTGCCTGCCAGCCTGATAACCCCCCAACTACTCCCTTGCCAGCCTGATTGATGCCTAACTTCTCCCCTGCCAGCCTGATTGTCCCTAACTGCCCTCCCCTGCAGGCATGATCACCCTTAACTGCCCTCCCCTGCAGGCCTGGTCACCCTTAACTGCCCTCCCCTACAGGCCTGGTCCCCTCCAACTGCCCTCCCTGCAGGCCTGGGCCCCCCCCCCCAACTGCCCTTCCCTGCAGGCCGGTCGCCCCCAACTTCCCTCCTCTGCCAGCCTGGTCACCCCTAACTGCCCTGCCCTGCAGGCTTGATTGCCCCCAACTGCCTGCCCTTGCAGGCCTGGTCCCTCTCAACTGCCCTCCCCTGCTGGCCATCTTGTGGCGGCCGTCTTGTGTCCACATGGGGGGCAACCATCTTTGACCACATGGGGGCAGCCATCTTGTGTGTTGGAGTGATGGTCAATTTGCATATTACTCTTTTATTAGATAGGATATATATATACACACGCACACATATATATGTGAAGATTTTTTATTGATTTTTAGACTGAGAGAAACATTGATGTGAGAGCGAAACATCCATGGATGCCTCCTGCACGCCCCCAACCAGGAATCCAGCCTGCAACCTGGGCATGTTCCCTGATTCAGAATCGAACTGGCAACCTTTTGGTACACCAGGCGATGCCCAACCACCTGAGCCACACCGGCCAGGGCTGGTCCATTCTTTATGTGCCCTGACCAGGGATCGAACCTGCAACCTTGGCATAGCGGGATGGCGCTCTAACCACTGAGCTACCTGGCCACGGCCGCAATGAACTTGTCTGTCTTGTTCACGTGCCATGTTTCCTGGCTCAGCTCAGCGTGGCAGCCTTTTGAGTGCGTGAGAAAGAACCGGGTCCCTCCCTCCTCCACAGCGGGAATCGGTGCATTTTGCTCACTCACGTGTGACCTCATGTGGGTGCCCCTCCCCCAGCCCTAGCAGGGCCCAGCGCTGCAGACCACGGTGAGTTATTTTTGTGAGTTTTCACGGAACTACACCTTTTAACCACGGATTTAGAGAGACCGCCCCAGACTCCCTGAAATGAGGTGTATTACGGAAGCCTGCTGGCTTCTGGGCCCCCGGCGATGTCCCACAGGCCACACTGAGGTTGCAGAGGCCAGGCGGCCTCTGGCATCGGTGAAGGGCACCTGCCCTTTGCTCCCTCTGGCCCCCTCCCAGAGGCTAATAGAAGGAGGCGTCTGTATTCACTTGTCAGCACAAGGCTCCCTGCCTGGCAGAGTAGAAATAGCTCCTTGAAATGCACGCGTGGTTATGTGTTTTGGCCTGGGAATATATTTACCACGACAGAGGATTCAGAAAGTAAAAAATAAAAAAAGAATCCACAAACAAACAAACAACACCCCCCAAAAAAAACAAACAAACAAAAACAAAGGTGAATAGTGAAAAATAAGTCTGTCACCCCCACCAGTTGTCCGTCCAGTTCTCCTTTCTGTCTGGTCTGAACCAATCGCTTTTGTACCTTTCCAGAACTTACTTTTTAATTTTTTTCTTTCTTTTTAACATTTTAAAAATTTATTTCAGAGAGAAAGGGAGAGGGAGAGAGAGATAGAAACATCCATGATGAGAGCGAATCATTGATCGGCTGCCTCCTGCATGCCCCACGCTGGGAATCGAGCCCACAACCCCAGCAGGTGCCCTGACCCCTGACGGGGAATCAAACCGAACTGTGACCTCCTGGTTCATAGGTCAATACTCAGCCACTGAGCCACCTCAGCCAGGCCAGAATTTCCCATTGCATACTTTATTTTATTTTTATATATTTTTATTGATGTCAGAGAGGAAGGGAGAGGGAGAGATAGAAACATCGATGATGAAAGAGAATCATTGATCAGCTGCCTCTTGCAAGCCCCCCACTGGGGATCGAGCCCACAACCCGGGCATGTGCCCTTGACCGGAATAGAACCTGGGAACTTTCAGTCCACAGGCCGACACTCTATCCACTGAGCCAAACTGGCCAGGGCTGCATACTTTATATAATATTAGTGTATATGACATGTTGTGTAATACTCAGCATGGACTGACTTGGAGCCATTGTTCTGAGCATCTCAGATGCACTGAGTCATATCATCTATAGATAGGTGTAATTTTAAACAAGGGTGTTTAACATTTAAAAATAATACATACACATGAAGCAGTTTCATTGCCACCCCGGGTGCCCTCATTTTTTGCCCTCACAGCTCACCACATTTATGAGTTTCTCCTGTCCCCGTGCAATGTTTATGCAAACAAACATAGTAAAAGAGGCATACAGCCCTGGCCGGTGTGGCTCTGTTGGTTTAGCATCTCCCATGCACCAAGAGGTCATAGGTTCGCCCTCACTGGTGTGGCTCAGTGGATAGAGCATCGGCCTGCGGACTCAAGGGTCCCGGGTTCGATTCCGGTCAAGGGCATGTACCTTGGTTGCAGGCACATCCCCAGTGGGGGGTGTGCAGGAGGCAGCTGATGTTTCTAACTCTCTATCCCTCTACCTTCCTGTCTGTAAAAAATCAATAAAATATATTAAAAAAAAAAAAAAGAGGTCATAGGTTCGATTCCTGCTCAAGGCACATGCTCGGGTTGCAGGCTCCATCCCCAGGAGGGGGCGTGCAGGAGGCAGCCAATGGATGTTCCACTCTCTCATGGATGTTTCTCTCTCTCCCTCTCTCTAAAATCAAGAAAAATGTATTTTTAAGAAATAGGCATACATTTCCTTTTAAATTTTCTCACGCAAAAGGTTATATTCTCATACACTGTTCTGCATTTGGGCCTTTTTTTACTTACGAGTGTATCCGGCAGGATATTCCATTATTTCATATATATACATATATACTAGAGGCCCGGTGCACAAATTGGTGCTCGGTGGGGTCAGGCAGACCCGCTCCAATGAGGGCCTATGGGGGGGGGGGGCTGCAGGAGGTTGGCCGGCTGGCCCCACCCCCATCAGGCCAGTTGGCCAGCCGCAGTGAGCATCATAGTGACTAGTCGTTCCGATGTTCCAGTCACTGGCTTTTTATATATAGAGAGATATGTAAATATATATATTTTTTCTTTTTTTAAATTGATTTCAGAGAGGAAGGAAGAGGGAGGGATAGAAACATCAATGATGAGAGAGAATCGCCGATTTGGCTGCCTCCTGCCCGCCCCGTACTGGGCCCGCCCCCTACCGGGGATGGAGCCTGAACCCAGGCATGTGCCCTTGATCAGAAAAGGATGGTGAGGACATCCAGGAAGGCTCAGGAAGGGGGGGGGGGGCAGGCTCAGGGCTCCCTTCAGTCCGCAGGCCAGAGCTCTATCCACTGAGCCAGACCAGCTAGGGCCATATATATATATTTTTTTTGTTAATTTTTTGTTAATCCTTACCTGAGGATATTTTCTCCATTGCTTTTTTTAGAGAGAGTGGAAGGGAGGGAGGGGGGAGAGAGAGAGGAACATGGATGTGAGAGAGACACATTGCTTGGTTGCCTCCTGCAGGCGCCCTTACCGGACCTGGGGCAGAGAGCAAACCCGAAACTCATGGGGAATCAAACCCGTGACCCTTGGTGTGCGGGCCGCTGCTCTAACCACTTACCACACGGCCAGGACCCTAGTTTTTGGGGGGTTTTTCAGACGCACACATTGTTACCTTGTCTGCAGGCATCATTGCTCACTTCTCTGGTCCCCTGCAGGTGGAGACTTGGTTTCTCTCCAATCTGATAAGCACCTTGAGCAAGAGGAGCTTTACAAACCCCACAGATTTCCTTCCTCACCCCGCCCCCCACCCTCACCCCCGTGCAGCCTCAGCTCCACAGCCGAGACTTCAGCCTGTTTTGCTTAAGGACCGCGAAAGGCGCTGCCTGCTAAGGCAGTCTGCACGGTGGGGAGCAGGGCGGTGCCTCCTCAGGGCCCGAACCCTCCTGGGGCAGCGAGAGGGGGAACTCCGAGGCTCCCCCCCCCCCCCCCGCGGGGGAGTAAGATCTCCCACCCAGTGCGGTCCTGGCTGCAAACGGAAGGCATTGCTTCCGGGCCCCAGAAGCGGAGGGAGATGGAGGGTAAGGACCGTGAGGACATCCAGGAAGGCTCGGGAAGGGGGGGCCAGGCTCGGGGCTCTGGCAGGGATCCGAGGGGGGGGGGGGGAGGGGAGAGAGAGAGAGGAGAGGATGTTCCCGGAGTCACGTGCAACCGCAGCCCAGTCCGCCCAGCCGGCTGTCAGCTCCACGGGACACGCCCTCCACCTCACACTCCACCAAGGACACCTTCACTTTTGCTGATAATTTTTTCCCCTTTCCTTTCCTTTCCTTTTCTTTTCTTTTCTCTCTCTCTTTTTTAAAAAAATATATTTTATTGATTTTTCACAGAGAGGAAGCGAGAGGGATAGAGCTAGAAACATGTATCACCTGACTCCTGCACACCCCCCACTGGGGATGTGCCCGCAACCAAGGTACATGCCCTTGACCGGAATCGAACCCGGGACCCTTCCGTCCGCAGGCCCACGCTCTATCCACTGAGCCAAACCGGTTAGTGCTCTTTTCTTTTTTAAAATATATTTTTTATTGATTTTTTACAGAGAGGAAGGGAGAGGGAGAGAGAGTCAGAAACATCAATGAGAGCCCTAGCTGGTTTGGCTCAGTGGATAGAGCATCGGCCTGGGGCCGGAAGGGTCCCGGGTTCGATTCCAGTCAAGGGCACATGCCTGGGTTGCAGGCTCAATCCCCATTGGGGTGTGCAGGAGGCAGCCAATCAGTGATTCCTCTCATCAATGATTTCCTCTCATCAATGATTTCCTCTCATCATTGCTCTCTCTGAAATCAATAAAAATAAAAAATAAACATCAGTGAGAAAGAAACATGGATCAGCTGCCTCCTGCACATCTCCCCTTCAGTCCGCAGGCCGACGCTCCATCCACTGAGCCAAACCGATTAGGGCTCTTTTCTTCTTCCTTCCTTCCTCCCTTCCTTCCTTCCTTCCTTCCTTCCTTCCTTCCTTCCTTCCTTCCTTCCTTCCTCCCTCCCTCCCTCCCTCCCTCCCTCCCTCCCTTCCTTCCTTCCAAAATACATTTTTATTGATTTCAGAGAGGAAGGGAGAGGGAGGGAGAGATAGAAACATCAATGATGAGAGAGAATAATTGATCAGCTGCCTCCTGCACGCCCCACACAGGATCGAGCCCACAATCTTGGCATCTGCTCTGACCTCTGATTCAAACCCTGACCTCCTGGTTCATAGGTGGACGCTCAACCACTGAGCCACACCGGATATTTTTATTGATTTCAGAGAGGAAGGGAGAGAAAGAGATAGAAACATCAATGATGAGAGAGAATCATTGATTAGCTGCCTCCTGCACACCCCCTACTGGGGATCGAGCCTACAACCCAGGCATGTGTCCTTAACTGGAATCGAACCCAGGACCCTTCCGTCCACAAGCCAACGCTCTATCCACTGAGCCAAACTGGCTAGGGCAACTCAATTTAAAACTTTAAATTTTATTTAATTATTTTTCTTTCTTTAATAAACATTTTTTTTTTTACTGTTGACATACCATATTTTTCTGTGTATAAGACACTGTGTTTGTGTGTTTGTTTTTTTCTAAAATCATTAGACTGAAAATCGAGGCGCATCTTATACACGGAAGTCAGCCGAGGAGGGAGCCGGGGGAGGGGAAGCCTTGTCAAACAGGCTTCCTCCAATCACAGCCTTATTGTTTCTGACGTCAGCTGATGCCGTAAGGGCCTAAGTGGAGGTGGAGGTGGAGGTGGAGAGTGCGCAGATGCAACAGGGACCAGAGCATTTTGAGCCCGTACAGATGCCCAAAAACAAAAAGATAAGTACTGGTAAGCAATTGCCTTCCTCTGCAAAATTCAAACCGAGTGTAATCAGCTCTGCAAAAGAGCATGGACATAGAGCTGCAGAGAGACCATTGGGACCTCCTCCCACTGAGTGTAGGATCAGACAGTGGAGAAAACAGGAAGAACAATCCTTAAGATGCCAAAAAAAAAAAAAAAAAAAAAAGAAGGCCTTAAGAGGAAACCAGCAAAATATTTAAAATATTGATTTCTTAATTTTGGGTTGGAAAAGTGGGGGGTGTCTTATACACAGAAAAATACGGTAATTGCAGGTGTCCCCCCTCCCCCTTTCCCTTCCTCCCCTCCCCATCCCCTGCCTCTCCCTCCCTTGGCCTTTACCAAACTATTGTCCATGCCCACACAGTATGCATAAATGTTCTTTAGCTAATCCCTTCGCCTCCACCACCCTCCCTTGCTAATTAATTAATATTTATTTTGTTATTGATTGATTTTAGAGAGAGAGGGAGGGAGAGAGAGGAACATGGATTTGTTGTTCCACTTATTTATGCATGCATTGAAAGTTCTCTACTAACTGAACAAGTACCATCTTTTAGCTTTAAATTAAACATAAATAGCTCAGTTGGTGCAGGGGTGGGCAAACTTTTTGACTCGAGGGCCACAATGGGTTCTTAAACTCGACCGGAGGGCCGGAACAAAAGCATGGATGGAGTGTTTGTGTGAACTAATATAAATTCAAAGTAAAGGAGCGGAGGGGAGAGCAAGAGAACCCTCCGCTCTTTCGGCTCCGTGGGCCGGATAGAACAGCCGAATGGGCCGGATCTGGCCCTCGGGCCGTAGTTTGCCCAGGGCTGGGTTAGAGCATTGTCCCGATACGCCAAGGTTGCAGGTTCGATCCCTAGAACCTTGAATGCATAAATAAGTGGAACAACAAATCTCTCTCTCTCTCTCTCTCTCTCTCTCTCTCCTTTCTCTAAAGCCAATAAATAAATGTAAAGAATTTAAAAAATTTATCTGGGTATATATTCCCCCAACTGAAGACTCTATGTCCCAGTCTCCCTTACATATACACTGAGTGGCCAGATTATGATGATCTCTGAACGGATAACAATCTGGCCACTCAGTGTCTATCCTATATAATAAAAGGCTAATATGCAAATTGTTCCCTCGACCAGGAGTTCGACCAGCAGGCAGGCAGGCCAACTGCCCATGTCCCCTCGCCCTGGCCAGGCTGACCGGACCCCACCCATGCACGAATTCATGCCCCGGGCCTCTAATATATATATATATATATATATATATATATATATATATATATATATATATAGTGCATTCAGAGATCATAATAATCTGGCCACTCAGTGTATGTGGCCATGAAACTAAGTTCTGGACAATGGGATATGCATGGAATGTGTACAATTTCAGGATCACACAGGACAAAGGAAGGAAGCATGCCAACCCCTCCCCCTCCTCTCCCTGTGGCTGCCATGCCAACATGGAAACCTTGTTGAAGGTGACAGAGCAAACCATGTGAATGACTCGTGGAGGCTGTGGAGGCCCCACATCCACCGTGGATGGCCAACGCGTGGCCTTCTGCAAGAGAGGGAAGGGAGCTGTTATCTCGTGCAGGTCTGCATTGTGCAATACAGTCCCCAGAAGTCGGAAGAGGCAAGCAAGCTCCTCTCTGCGAGAGATGGCAAAGGGAGCGTGTCCCCGCTGGCACTTCGTGATTTTTTTGGTGTGTGTTTTATTTAAATATCTACACCAATAAAAGAGAAAGATGCAAATTGGCCACCCACCAGCCAATCAGGAGTGAGTATGCAAATTAACCCAACAAAATGGCGGGCTAATTTGCATACACAGGCACGGAGGGAAGACTGAAGACTGAAGACTCGCTGCAGCCCGGGTCCCGGGTGCTGGAGGAAAACCGGTGCCGGCAGCCAGGGGAAGGAAGGCCTATTGCACGAATCTTCATGCAACAGGCCTCTAGTGTATATAATATTTGTATTGATTTCAGAGAAAGGAAGTGGGAGGAAGAGAGAGACAATCATTGATTGGCTGCCTCCTGCACACCCCACACTGGGGATGGAGCCCACAACGCAGGCATGTGCCCTGACTGGGAATTGAACCGTGACCTCCTGATTCATAGGTTGACACTCAACCACTGAGCTATGCCAGCTGGGCTTAAATATATTTTTTTACTGATTTCAGAGAGGAAGGGAGAGAGAGAGAGAGAGAAAGAGAAACATTAATGATGAGAATCATTGATTGGCTGCCTCCTGCACGCCCCAACCCAGGCATGTGCCCTGACTGGGAATCGAGCCATGACCTCCTGGTTCATAGGTCGAAGATCAACCACTGAGCCACGCCGGCTGGGCCGCACTGACACTCTGATGCCAGACTTCGGGCCTGCAGCACTGTGAGAGAATACATTTTCTGTCGTTTTAAGCCCCAAGATTGTAAGGATTTGCTGTGGCAGCCCAAGCAAAGGAACGCAGGTTGGATGGCAGGCCTGCCCCACCCTCCCCAGGCGTTGCATTCCTTTGCCAGCTCTGGGCACCGCTTACCGTGAAGGATACTCGATCTTTCCATCCCCCACAGATTCCCTTCCGGTAAATGCATTGATGACATCACGCAGAAAAGAGCTCAAAAGCAGGAAGGAGCAGAAGATACACTGCGTGTCTTATTTTTTATGTTTCAAAAAATACATTTGTATTGATTTCAGAGAGGAAGGGAGAGGGAGAGAGACATCCATGATGAGAGAGAATCATAGATCGGCTGCCTCCTGCACGCCCCCTACTGGGGCTCGAGCCCACAACCCGGGCCTGTGCCCTGACCGGGAATCCAAACGTGATCTCCTGGTTCACAGGTCGATGCTCAACCACTGAGCCACACCGGCCAGGCCGCTGTTTGTCTTATTACACACACACACACACACACACACACACACACACACACACACACACACGCCAGCCCTGGCCGGGTGGCTCAGATGGTTGGAGCGTCGTCCTGTGCACCAAAAGGTTGCAGGTTCGATTCCCTGCCAGGTCACATACCCGGATTGTGGGTTGGACCCGCCCCCCCCCGCCCCCCCACGTTGGGGCGTACGGGAGGCAACCAGAGGAAGTCACTGCCTCTTGAATCCTTTGCCACTCACAAGCGAGATAAAATCTTCATTTCTCAGCCTGCTTTGTTCTCACTTAGGAGGCCCTGGTAAATACGGGGTTGGGGCGGGGAGGGGGGGAGAGAGGAAAAAGTAGGTTTGCAGCCCTGGCTGGTGTGGCTCAGTGGGTTGAGCGTCCTCCTGTGCACCAAGAGGTTGCTGGTTCGATTCCTGGGTTGTGGGCTCGGTCCCCAGTAGGGGCACGCAGGAGGCAGTCCATCAATGTCACTCTCCCTCTCCCTTCTTCCCTCTCTAAAATCAATAAAAACATTAAAAAAATTGTAATGTGCCCTAACTGGTTGGCTCAGTGGATAGAGCGTTGGCCTGCGGACTGAAGGGTCCCGGGTTCGATTCCGGTCAAGGGCATGTACTTTGGTTGTGGGCACGTCCCCAGTGGGAGGTGTGCAGAAGGCAGCTGATCGATGTTTCTCTCTCATCGATGTTTCTCTCTACTCCTCTCCCTTCCTCTCTGTAAAAAATCAATAAAATATATTTTTTTAAAAAAAGAAAATCAAGGTGCTTTATTTAAAAAAATAAAAATAAAAAATTGTAATGTAGGTTTGCAGGCGTGCACAAGAGTTTATTCTTGTATTATTATCTGTTAATTACAGTTTTGTTTTTCATACAAATAACTGGAAACCTGCTTTTGTTGTTGGTGGTGATCCTCACCTGAGGATACTTTTAGAGAGAGTGGAAGGCAGGGAGGAGGAAAGAGAGAAACATCTACGTGAGAAAGACACATCGATTGGTTGCCTCCCGCACATGCCCCAACTGGGGCTCGGGGTAGAACCTGCCGCCCAGGTACGTGCCCTGGACCAGAAATCGAACCTGCGACCCTTCGGTGTGTGAGCTGACGCTCTAACCACTGAGCAACGGGGCCAGGACTCTCAACCTACTTCTGCCCCACCCTGTATTTGCTGATGAGTGAAGAGCCCAGAGCATGGAGAGATCTGTGTGATCAGGTGCCTTCCAGGGTTCTAGGAGCCATCATTCTAGCAAATTGTCCAACCCGGGAGGGGTCAGGGGGACCCCCAGTCAGAAGCAGGGGAGGCCGGGGACTTGTGATTGGCGTCTGAAGTGGGGGGGGGGGCGGTCTGGGGGCACTGAGCCCGCACTTCACCTGCCGGGCCTGACGCTGACTCCAGGTCGTTAGCCAACCCGGATTCAGAAGGGAACCGAGTCCCTGGACCCTCGGTTGGCATCCCGCGTTGGAGAATTGGGTGTTGGTGTGAAACAAAGAGACAGACCCACACACGTGGTGTCAGGAGCGAGAGGCAGATCATCTGTATCCCAGGGGGACGCTCCCCCCAACACCTCTATGACAGAGAGTGCCGAGCCACCGGGTAGGTCAGGTGACGGCTCTGGGGCTCACGGTCAGCATCTCCCCCCAGTGCTTGCTGAATGGGCGTATGAACAGTTATTTTATTATTATTATCTGTTACTCCTCACCCGAGGATATGTTTCCATTGTGAACGTAAAAAAACCATGGAAACCTGTAAAGAATTTCTGTGAGTTTATTTGAGCCAAACTGTCGACACATGCCAGGAAGCAGAACTTCAACGCATTGAGATGATGCTCCGGAGATTGGCGGGTTACATCTGTATTTACACATTGCCATCAAAGGAGGGACGTAGGTGGGTGACATGAAATCCATTGGTGATAGACTAGAGAGGCAGGAGAAAGCAAAGGCGGGGGGGAAGCCCTGGGATTGGATAAAAAGTAAAATGATGGACACATACTTAGGTGGGTGCAGGAACAATTAACATGATAATGAAGGAACTTGTGGTATCAGTCCTGGCGCCCAGCACATTAGGCTGTGCCCCAGGGGCTCCAGAAAAAGGGAAGTTACCAGTTACCCAGATATTTCCAAGGGTATGTTATCATAGATGCAAAAAGACAGATCGGCTCAGTTAAGGTAAAGATTGACCTTGTCTGTGTAGATACCGGCCTAGGAGGTAACTGCCCACCATCACTGCGTTTAGTTCAAGTTTCATTTCAGACCATCCTTTGTGGTGACTTTAGGTCTCTGAGTTTGCAAGACCGCCATGCAGGCCTCCCCTGAGCTGGACAGGTCAGCATGTGGCCCCTTTCGCCCACACCATTATTTTTAGGGAGAGTGTTAAAGAGAGGGAAAGACAGAGAGAAACATGATGTAAAACACATCGACTGGCTGCCTCCTGCACATGCCCAAACCAGGGCCTGGGGGGCGGGGAGAAGCTTACACCGGAGGTACGTGTCCTTGGCTGGAATCGAACCCGGGACCCTTTGGTCCACAGGCCCACGCTCTATCCACTGAGCCACACCAGCCAGGGCAGGAACAGTTATGGACCCAAGTTAGGTCACTGATAAAGGCTAGCCCACCTCAGCAGCAAGCAGTGCTGAGTCTCCCCCTGACCCCCCAGGGATGGTTTCTGAGGGAAACCCCTGGTCACCGGCGATTACAGGGGTGAGCAGTGAGCTTTTGCTCCCTGGAATAATTGGACCTCTTTTGCTTTCCTACCTTGCACCCTCCTGCCAACAGCAGCAACTGGGCCTGCCCTCAAAGGCCCCATTCACCTCATGCTAATCCGCCCAGGATTGCTCCTGATCAGTGGTTTATGAGGAAGCCGGTGGGCGGGCCATGTACCCCATCACCCCAAGCAGTCAGCCTCAGGGAACAGAGGCTGGGCCTGTGTGAGGCTGGGGTCCGTGCCAGGCTGCAGACCACAGCACTGGGGCTGGGTGTTGTCCTCTGGGGACAGACAAACAGACAGACAGACAGACGCTCGGGGCCAGGGGCCAGGGCCCAGCCCCGCTGCCACATTACCCGGCCCTGGCACCCTGAGGTTTCACTTCTCTCAAGGTCACACCCCATGACTCACTCTGTCAATGTTTGCTTCCTGTTGGTTCCTGCCGCCCTGAACCCTGCGGTTGTGGGTTCATGCCTAACGGTGAACACACAGGATCGTGAGGTGTGGGAGTGGGGACCGCCCCTGCACTTTTTGGGGTATCTCAGGAATGCCACCATGGGGTGAGGCAAAGAGGGGCAGGAAGGAGGGGCGGGGGAGATGCTGCTACTCTGGGGGCCAACGAGGGGTGTGACTAGGATTTGGGGATGTGCCCGGAGAACCTCGAACTGACTCCACGCCCTGACTCCTGTGTGTCCTGATGTGGGGTTCAGGGAGACCCCTTCCCATGGCAGGGCGCGGGATGACAGAGAGGGTCTGTGCCTACCACCCCCCCCCCTTCTTTCTTAAATATATTTTATTGATTTTTACAGAAAGGAATAGAGAATCAGAAACATCAATGAGAAAGAAACATCGATCAGCTGCCTCCTGCACACCCCCCACTGGGGATGTGCCCACAACCAAGGTACATGCCCCTGACCGGAATCGAACCCGGGACCTTTCAGTCCGCAGGCTGACGCTCTATCCACTGAGCCAGACCGGCTAGGGTTGTGCCTACCCCTTTGCAGGGGCACAAAACTAGGCATATAGCCCGGCGGGTGTGGCTCCGTGGTTGAGCATCCACCTTTGAACCAGGAGGTCACGGTTCAATTCCCGGTCAGGGCTCATGCCCGGGTTGCGGGTTCAATCCCCAGTGTGGGGCGTGCAGGAGGCAGCCGATCCATGATTCTCTCTCATCATTGATCTTTCTCTCTCCCTCTCTGAAATCAATAAAAATATTAAAAAAAAAATACTGGGCATACAGGCTCCAATCCCACTCCCCTCTCTCCTACCCCCCATTTCTGCAGAGCTTGCAGCGTCTAGCGCCCCCCCCCCAGCCCCACCCATCTCCGTAGGGCACGCAGCCGGGTGGACAGAGCTCCCGGACCCCACCGACCCCTCCCTCCGCCACTCCCGCCGCTCTCTCTGCGGGGCTCGGCCTCCAAGCCTCCGCCGCCCCCGGCCTGGAAGGCGCCCAGCGGCCGCAGCCGGGTCAGCGTCTGTCAGCCCAGCGCCGCGGAGCATCCGCAGCCGCCACGAGGCCCCGCCCGCGGCTGCCGGGAGCCAGGCCGCGCCGGGGACTGCAGAGCGCGGTGAGTGCGCGGCCCGCTGGGAGGGACCCCGGCGGCCCGGTCCCCGCCCCGCCCCGCCCCGCCCGACCCCGGGCCCGGCCGCCGGACCGGCAGCTCCCAGGGCTTCTCGGCTCGGTCCACCCGGGTCAGAGCCCCAGAGCTGCCCCCCTGGATAAGGACCCGCAGCCCCGCCCGCCCCGGGACCCGCGGCCGGTCCCTGGGGCCCCTCCCCTCCTGCAGGGACCTGGCATCCGGCGCCCCCAGCCCCGGTGCTCTGTCCGCTCGCGGGCCCCCCCTCTCTCCCGGAAGCTGGAATATGGGCCAAAAATAGCTCTGCCTTCCAGACCCGGGAGGACTGAGAGCCGCATCGGCCCGGGAAAGCCAGGCGTCTGAGCTCCGGCTGCTCTTCCGAGCCAAGAAGCTGGGTCCCCAGCCTGGGCGTCTCGTGGAGCCCGGGAGGCGAGGCGGTGCCCCCAACTCCCACCGCCCTAGGTCCCGGGATTTGGCTGCCATCACCCCTCCCCCACTCCACTGACGGTGCCACCTGGGACCCAGGGGTCCAGCCCTCCCCCCCGGTCCTTGCACCGCGAGCCCCAGCGTAAATCACCATTCGGGGACCCTCGGATCCTGAAGTATAGACATCCCATCCCTGTTCTTTTGGGGTCCCAGGCGTTGGGGACCTCAGCCCAGAAACTTCCTGAAGCCTAGGGACCGGCACCGCTTTCCTCCTTCGAGGCCCCAGGAGACAGAGACCCCAGCCCACAGATCCCATTAACCGGAGGCCCGGTGGCCATCCCCGCGCCGTGCGACCCAGATGCCCAAGATTTCATCCATCCCGGGAGGCTGGGCTGGCGCGGGCGGGGAGGGAGTGGGCAGGGAGGCAGAGGGAGAAGGGAGTGAGGTGAGACTCGGGTGGGGACCTGGGCTGAGGGTCTCGGTGCTAAACAAATCCTAAACAGGCGGGTTGCCATAGCAACGGCCTTCCCGGGCCTCCCCCTGGAGACTGCGCTGAGACTGGATCCGGGAGGGCAGCCCCCAGGAGCCCCCACTCCGCCAGCTGTTGTGTCTTCCTGTTTTGTCACCATGGCGACAGTGACCTCAGCCTTCCATTCCCCCCCCACCCCCCTCCTCCGGCGGCGAGGGTGAGCAGAGGTTCAATTATTTCTCCGGGGACTGGGTCTTGCGTTGGCCCCGCCCCGGGGCGGGGCTGGGGTAGCCCTGGCTTAGGGGAGTCCCGTTCTGCACCGGGGCCCCGCGCGCCGACCCCGCCCTCCCTCGGCTCCGCCCGCGCTGGCTCCCCACCCACCCGCCATCCCCACCCAGTCCGCAGCCCCTTCTAGGCTGCAGCTGTCGCCTTGGCTTCCACTCCGCCGCCGCCGTAAACCTGTGAGGTGAGGCTGCGGTCCAGGATTCTTGGGTGCGAAGGAGACATGGGCTGGGACTCAGGGTGTCTGAGTCCCTAGAAAGACTGGGGCTGAGCCAGACTCGGGTTCTGGAGAGGAGAGAGCTGGGGAGGGAGGAGGCTGGGGACCTGAACTCCTGGGTCTGAAGGAAGAGGGGGGAACGGGGACCTGGACCCCTTGGTCTGAGGGAGGAGGCTGGGGGCCTGGACTCCTGGGTCTGAGGGAGGAGTGGGCTGGGGACCTGGACTCCTGGGTCTGAGGGTGGAGGGGGCTGGGGACCTGGGCTCCTGGGTCTGAGGGAGGAGGCTGGGGACCTGGACTCCCGGGTCTGAGGGAGGAGGCTGGGGACCTGGACTCCCGGGTCTGAGGAAGGAGGCTGGGCACCTGGATTCCTGGGTCTGAGGGTGGAGTCTGGGGACCTGGACTCCTATGTCTGAGAGAGGAGGGGCTGGGGGCCTTGACTCCTGGATCTGAGGGCTCAGGGGGCTGGGACTCCTGAATCTGAGGGCTCAGGGGGCTGGGACTCCTGAATCTGAGGGCTCAGGGGGCTGGGACTCCTGGGATCCGGTTTGACGGGGCTGGAACCCGGTACGGGGAGGTCCTCGGGAGGGGAGGAGCTCGGAGCGGGAGTCCTGAGTTTGGGAAAGCGTGTGGCTGGGGGTGAGGATGTCTGACCTCCCCGTCCTGGGCACAGAATCGGAACCTGGGACTGGAGAGGCCGTGCTGAGGTCCAGCACGGGTGCTCCCAGCGCGCGGACGGGGCCGGGCAGCCCGCGCCCGGAGGCCGAGGGAGAACCAGGCTGTGGCCAGAGCCCTGGGTGTGGAGAGCACATGCTGGGGTTCGGGCGCCATCCTCCGTCTGCAGAGTGACGGGGAGTGGCGCTCGGCCTGGCGGCGGGAGAGGGCGGGGTGCGGCCGGGGGAGTCCGAAGGGGTATTCCTCTCCCTCCCGTGTCCGTCCACGCCTTCCCGAGCTCCGTCTCGGCGACCCAGGCGGTGGCCGCTCTCCACGCGCCATCTGGGGCGTGGAGGCCCGTCCCCTTCCTCCGGGGCGGCCCCGACTTCCTCTTAAAGGGCCCTGGAGGGAGGGGCGGGGGGAGGCACCTCCCAGGTGGCCCGGGGACACCTTCTTTCCCGGAGGAGGTTGGAGGTGTGACTACTTATCTCAGCTCTCCATTCCAAAGCGGGGCGCGCAGCTCCAGGCCTGGAGCGGGGGTCTCCGCCAGGCAAATCCCCGGGCCCGGGTTCCCGGTCACCCCTCTCTTAGAGGCCCTCCTGGGGGACCAGGCGCCCCGCCCATCCTCAGAAGGACCCAGAACTCCCACGGTGAACGTCCCAGAAATGTGGGTCCCAGCCCCTTCGAACTGGGACCTGGAGTCCAGGTTCTCCGCCCCATATCCCCCTTCCTTCCTGCCCCCCCCCCCCCAAACCGATGAGCGGGGCGGGTCACCCCGGAGACCGGCGCGGGGCGGGGGTCCCAGCCGCATTCCTGGTGGCCAGGCTGCCTTGAGTCCTTATAAGGCCGGAGACGCGGCTCAGACCGGCTGGCCGCCCGGCAGCCTCCGCCCAGGGCCCGCCCCCGACGGGGCGGGGCGGTGACCACACACACCCACGCCCCGCGGAGCGCGCACTTTCGCCCAGTGGCCTGGGTTTCCACCCCCGCGGTGGGGGGACGTGGGGGGGTGGGGGGAGGTGGGGCTGCCTCGGCCCGGAGGTGTGGCCGGAGCTGCTGCTGAGTGTCCTAGGGGCGGGGGGGTGGGAGGGGGAGCCTTCTGGCCCGGGCCGGGCTGTCGCCTGGGTCTCCGAGGGCGGAGCTGGGCTGAGCTGCACGCTGACGTCCTCTCTCTCCCTCTCATGCTCTGACTAACCTTTTCCAGGTGTCTGACTTCAGCCGCCTCGGCAGCCAGATCTTTCTCCGTCGGGGTCCTCAGCTAAGACCGCGGGTAAGGGGGCTGGGGGCCTGGACTCCCGGGTCTGAGGGAGGAGGAGGCTGGGGGCCTGGACTCCTGGGTCTGAGGGAGGAGGGGCTGGGGGCCTGGACTCCTGGGTCTGAGGGAGGAGGGGCTGGGGGCCTGGACTCCTGGGTCTGAAGGAGGAGGGACTGGGGGCCTGGACTCCTGGGTCTGAGGGAGGAGGGGCTGGGGGCCTGGACTCCTGGGTCTGAGGGAGGAGGGCTGGGGACCTGGACTCCTGGGTCTGAGGGAGGAGGGGCTGGGGCCTGGGCTCCCGGATCTGAAAGAGGAGGGGCTGGGGGCGGGGTGTCTCTCTGACTTCTAGATCCTGAGAAATGTACCTGGGAGCTTGCTCTCCAAGAAGTGGGGCCCCACACCTGTGTATCTGAGGAAGGCGTGTGCGTGGACTGGGCTCCTGAGTCCAGGGGGCGGGGGGGGGGCGGGAAATTGGGGGAGCTGCTGTGCAGGGATGGGGCGCCGAGGTGGGTAGAGCCTGCTACGCTGGCTCTGATGCGAGAAGGGGAAGTTTATTTCCCTGAGGCTGAGAGAGGCCTTCTAAGCTTCTAGGAGTGGCAGCTGAGACTGGAGCCTTTGTAGGCCCTGAGGGAGGACCTGAAGGGCGTGGGAGGAAGCCGGTGTCCCAGCGCAGGTGGCTGGCTGGTGTGCTGGCTGCAGGGAGCTCAGAACTCCGAGGTCTGAAGCTACATAACACGGAGGCCTGGAGATTTCAGTGGAAGGGCCGGGCCACTGGACAGTTTAGAATCTGGGAGATGAATTTTTTTTTTTTAAATGTTTTATTGATATTTTACAAAGAGGAAGGGAGAGGGATAGAGAGCTAGAAACATCGATCAGCTGCCTCCTGCACACCTCCCACTGGGGATGTGCCCGCAACCAAGGTACATGCCCTTGACCGGAATCGAACCCGGGACCCTTGAGTCCGCAGGCTGATGCTCTATCCACTGAGCCAAACCGGTTTCGGCGAGATGAATTTCTTTTTTTTTTTTTTTTTTTTAAATATATTTTATTGATATTTTACAGAGAGGAAGGGAGAGGGATAGAGAGCTAGAAACATCGATGAGAGAGAAACATCGATCAGCTGCCTCCTGCACACCTCCCACTGGGGATGTGCCCGCAACCAAGGTACATGCCCTTGACCGGAATTGAACCCGGGACCCTTGAGTCCGCAGGCTGATGCTCTATCCACTGAGCCAAACCGGTTTCGGCGAGATGAATTTCTTTAAAAAAAAACACACACACACAGTTTTATTAGAGAGAGAGAGGAAGGGAGAGGGATAGAGAGAAACGTCTATCAGCTGCCTCCTGTGCGCCCCCTACTGGGGATCAAGCCCGAAATACGGCTATGTGTCCGGACTGGGAATCGAACTGTTGACCTCTTGGTTCATGGGCCACCCTTAACCACTGAGCCACACGGGCTAGCTGGGCTGGGAGCTGAATTTCCACGAAGGAGGGGAACTAGCTGGCTGGGGTTCTGAGGGAGTTGGGTTCCATGTGGGGGAGGGGGACAGGCAAGAGGAAGCTCCACTTCCTTTGGGTCGAAGCTCTCCTGAGACTCCTGGTCTCTGAGGTGGGGGTGAGGAAAGAGGGGGGCGCTACCCAGAGGCGAGATGTGATTAGATGTGGGTCCCTGAGGATGCAGAACTGGGGAGGTCGGACTCCCGAATGTTTGGAGGCCAGAAATATTTAGGCTCCCTTAGGTAAAGAGGAAGTTGGGCACAGAGGCTGGGGTGCAGAACCCAGGGCACCCCAAAGAGGGGAAGTTGAGAGAGAGATGGACTGTTAAGAGGTCATAAGGACCCAGCCTCTTGTTCTGACAGCGGTGGTGGGGAGGCACGGGAGGGGTTGCTTTAGAGCCCAGTCTTTCTTTAAAAAAAAATATTTTTATTGATTTCAGAGAGGAAGGGAGACGGAGAGAGAACTAGAAACATCAATGATGAGAGAGAATCCTTGATTGGCTGCCTCCTGCACGACCCCCACTGGGGATCGAGCTCACAACCTGGGCATGTGCCCTTGACCGGAATCAAATCCAGGGCCCTTCAGTCCACAGGCTGACGCTCTATGCACTGAGCCACACCACCTAGGGTTTCTTCTTTTTTTAATATGGAGAGCACAGTACTCCCCAGAGAGAAAGAGCATACTTTTTTTAAAAAAAGATATTTTTTTATTTTTTTAAATTGACTTCAGAGAGAAGAAGAGAGAGGGAGAGATAGAAACATCAATAATGAGAGAAAAATGTATCCATCGCTGCCTCCTACATGCCTCCTACTGGGGATCCAGCCTGCAATCCAGTCATGTGTCCTGACCGGAAATCAAACCATGACCTCTTAGATCACGGGTCAACGCTCAACCACTGAGCCACACAGAAAACTCTGTGGTTAGTTAGACCGCCCCTGATAGACCAAGGTTGCTGGTTTGATCCCCAGTCAGGACACATACAAGAACCAATGAATGCGTAAGTAAGTGGAACAACAAATTGGTTTCTCTTTCCCTTCTTTTCTCTCTCTCAAATCAGTAAATTAGAAAAAAAGAAAAGAAAGCTCTGTGGATTTTTAAATTTATTTATTGAATTTATTGGGTGACATTGGTTGATAAATTTATAGGTTTCAGGAGTACAATAATACATTATCTGTATACTAGAGGCCCAGTGCACAAATTCGTGCACAGGTGGGGTCCCTTGCCCAGTCCCGATAGGGGCCGATAGAGGCCTGCCCGCCAGAGGTGAGGGACTGTGGGAGGTTGGCTGTGGGAGCACACTGACCACCAGGGGGCAGCTCCTGCATTGAACGTCTGCCCCCTGATGGTCAGTGCATATCATAGCGACCGGTCGACCTGTCTTTCAGTCGACTGGTGGGAATGGTCACTTAGGCTTTTATATATATATATAGATTGTGTTGTGTGTGTGTTCATCCCCGCCCCACGTCATTTCCTTCCGTCACCATTTATCCACCCTTTACCTTCTCCTACCTTCCCTCCACCCCCCAGAGCTCTGTGCTTTCACAGGAGGTGGGTCACAGGGAGAGGCAAGGAGTGTCTTGACAAGGAGAGAAATAGGGGCCTAGACTCCTGGGCTCTGACGTGAGAGGTGGGACACCTGAGGCCAGAGGACAGGAGGAGGCTGCCACCAGGTTGACCAGCTCATCCTGGTGGGTCCTGGGACTGTCCCAGGTTGAAAACTGAAAGGCCTGCATCCTAACGGGTTTGGCTCAGTGGAAAGAGCGTCGGCCCGCGGACTCAAGGGTCCCAGGTTCGATTCCAGTCAAGGGCATGTACCTTGGTGGCGGGCACATCCCCAGTGGGGAGTGTGCAGGAGGCAGCTGATCAATGTTTCTCTCATCGATGTTTCTAACTCTCTATCCCTCTCCCTTCTTCTCTGTAAAAAATCAATAAAATATAAAAAAAAAAGAAAACTGAAAGGCCTGCATTGGGGATCCCCCCCCACCCCCAGCTACAGTCCGGGTTCCTTTGTCCCCCTGGGGCAGGCAAAGGCTAGGGGCCTGAATTCTCGTGGCTGGCACCTTCTTAGGGCACCTTCGTTCTCCTCCTCGCAGCCATGCCGGTGACAGTGACCCGCACGACCATCACGACCACGTCCTCCTCGGGCTCCCCGACCATCCTGGGGTCCCCTCGGGCGCTGACCCAGCCCCTGGGCCTGCTCCGCCTGCTCCAGCTGCTTTCCACCTGCGTGGCCTTCTCTCTGGTAGCCAGCGTGGACGCGTGGGTAGGGTTCTCGGGTAACTGGTGCATGTTCGCCTGGTGCTTTTGCTTCGCCATGACCTTCATCATCATCGTGGTGGAGCTGGGAGGGCTCCAGGCTCGCTTCCCGCTGTCCTGGCGCAACTTCCCCATCACCTACGCCTGCTACGCCGCCCTCTTCTGCCTCTCGGCCTCCATCATCTACCCTGCCACCTACGTCCAGTTCATGGGTCAAGGCCGCTCCAGGGACCACGCCATCGCCGCCACCGCCTTCTCCTGCATCGCGTGTGTGGCTTATGCCACCGAGGTGGCCTGGACCCGGGCCCGGCCCGGCGAGATCACGGGCTACATGGCCACCGTGCCAGGCCTGCTCAAGGTGGTGGAGACCTTCGTGGCCTGCATCATCTTCGCCTTCATCAGCGAACCCCACCTGTACAAGAACAAGCCGGCGTTGGAGTGGTGCGTGGCGGTCTACGCCATCTGCTTCATCCTGGCCGCCGTGGCCATCCTCCTGAACCTGTTCGACTGCACCAACGCGCTGCCCATCCCCTTCCCCACCTTCCTGTCCGGCCTGGCCCTGCTCTCCGTCCTCTTCTACGCCTCGGCCATGGTCCTCTGGCCTCTCTACCAGTTCGATGAGAAGTATGGCGGCAACCCCGAGCGCAGGAGGGATTCCAACTGCGGGAACACCCACGTCCACTACGTGTGCTACTGGGACCGCCGTCTGGCCGTGGCCATTCTGACGGCCATCAACCTGCTGGCCTACGTGGCCGACCTGGTGCACTCTGCCCGCCTGGTCTTTGTCAGGGTCTGAGGCGCTGTCCGGGAGCTCCCGACGCCCTCTTCTCTCCCAGGGTGTCTCTACCGGGTTCTGATCTCCTCCAAAGTCCTCCCCCTGGGTCTCCTCTCCCGTGCCTGTCACCTGCTCTCCCCCGTCCCGTGCTCTGTCCCCTTCCCTTCCTGCGTCTTCGGCTGCCCACACCCTGTGTGGCCTTTCTCTCCTCCCTCACTCTCTCCTTTCCTCCCCGGTCTGTTCTTTCCTGGCGATCCGCCCTATTTGCTTTCTTGCCTGCCTTGTTTTCTGTACCACTTCTTCCCACTTCGCTTCTTCCGCTTCCCTTGGGAGCCCTGGGACTTCTTGGTCATCCCCCCCACTGCCACCCCAACTCCAAAGGTGCTGAGCTCCACACCCCACACCCCACGTAGCAGCTGGTCAGACCCCGGCCCCCTGAGGGGCCTCATTGCCAAAGCATGTGCCCAGGCTGGCTGTGCCTTAGTAGGTGTGTGTGTGTATGTGCGTGTGTGTGTGTGTGTGTGTGCATGTGTGTGTGTGTGTGCATGTGTGTGTGTGTGTTTTGGGGGTGGGAGGGTAGCTAGGGACGGGGACCCTTTTCTCGCAGTGGAAGGGGGTGTATAGTAAAGCCTCCCCTTTAAGTAAAAATAAAAAATCCCTGGAGGTCAGTTATTTCCAACGAGAGGCCCCATGCATGAAATTTGTGCAAGGGGCTTGGCCCTGGCTGCCTCATGGCCCCACGGCCCCGCCCACTGGTCGTCCAGAAGGTCGTCCTGCCGTCCAGCCTAATTAGCATATTAGCTCTTTATGATATAGGATGGGCAGGAGGCTTACATCACAGACCCTGGGTCCTTAGGCCCCACCTGGCACCCAGTCTCACCAGAATTTTTGCCAGGCTCACCAAAACCCCCTGCCCACGGGCTGTCTTAAAGGGACCCAAGGACGGTGGCTGTCTTCCATCCTAACTACCCTCTGGGTACCGAGCTGTCTGCAGTATTCGCGAGGGGCAGGAACGTGGGGCTCCAGACTCAGTATTAAAAAGAGCATGTGCCGCCTTTGCTGGGAGGAGAACGCGGTGAGCCTGGGTTTTTTCTTCTTCCTGTCACAAGGGCAAAAATGACTGGGTGGTCCTCTTCTTAAAGGGGAAGGGTTCCTTTTTTTTTTTTTTTTTTTTTAATTTGTGGGTGGGTTGGATAGGTGGGGATTGCTGCCGCCACAGTCAGAGGAATCGCACTGCTTGAGTGTGTGAGACACACACGCATGTTTCTGTGTGCTTAGTTGCTTCCTGCCGCCGCTTCCTGCTTCTCTGGGACTCACACGCCTAACATGATATATATAAATGTATAAATACATATTTTATTTTATTTTTTAATTCCCTGGAGCTTCTGGTTCCCATCAGCCCCTGCTGTCAATTAGAGAGGGAAGCCTTGTCCCTCCCCCCCACCCCCACATCCATAATGTTCTTTATTTTATTTTTTAACTCAATATAAAGGTAAAAGGAAGACTTGTGCTTGCTTTATTATTGGGGAAGACTCCGGAAGCAGGGCAAGGCCCAGGTTCCTGGGTCTGATTGGAAAAACAGGGTGGGGCCAGCCAAAGACAACTTTGGCCTCCTCAGAAAAATACTAATTGAGTCTGGGTCTTCCAAATTACTCTCAGACCAGGAGAGCTAGTTAGGATAGAAATGAACAAGATTCGCCGGGCCCTTGTGGCTCAGTGGGTGAGCGTCGACCTATGAACTAGGAGGTCACGGTTCTATTCCCTGTCAGGGCACATGCCCAGGTTGTGGGCTGGATCCCCAACTGGGGCATGCAAGAGGCAGTCAGTGCTTCTCATCGTTGATGTTTCTGTCTCTCCCTTCATCTCTGAAATCAATAAAAATCTATTTTTTTAAAAAAATGAACAAGATTCCTCCATCCTTGGAATCCCATAAGCACCTGTGTGCAGCATCGCTCAGGCCTTCCAGGTTCCCTCTCTGTCAGTTGCTAACCAAACTATTATTTTTAATACATTTTTTTATTGATTTCAGAGAAGAAGGGAGAGGGAGGGAGAAACGTCAGTGAGAGAGAATCATTGATCAGCTGCCTCCTGCATGCCCCCTACTGGGGATGGAGCCTGCCACCTGGGCATGTGCCCTTGACTGGGATCCAACCTGGGACCCATCGGTCCACAGGCCTACACGCCATCCACTGAGCCGAACCGGCTAGGTCCCTACATGCTATTTGTATCTGTCCCCTTCTCCGGGTTCCTGACCCAGCCCAGGCTTCCCTTTGTTGCACCCAACTATTGACCCAGCCCCCTCCTTGACCATCCTACCTCCGGACCACCTTGGCCTTGAAGGTGATCTCAACATCGGGTCGGATCCTGCCCTCCCCTGCACATATCCTTCCATATCCCATCCCGCCTTGCCTCTGGGTAATACCAAAGCTGCCTACATCCCCACGCTCAGTGCCCAGCCCCCTGTCACACCTGGTGAATGGCGACCTCGATAAAATCAAAGGACTCTTCTCCAGCCTGGGGAGAATTCTAAGCACCGTAGAAATCCTGGGAAATTCCAGGATCGTGCCACCCATTTTCTGCACCTACACCTGCAAAGCAGTTGGGCAGAGAAGTTGCAAAGGAGGAAGAGGGGGAAGGGCTGACTGGAACAGGGGCACCCCTTTACGTGAGGGATAGCCTTTTTTTTTTTTTTTTTTAATACATTCTTACTGATTTCGGAGAGGAAGGGAGAGATAGAAACATCAATGACGAGAGAGAATCATTGATCGGCTGCCTCCTGCACGCCCCCTGCTGGGGGTTGAGCCCACAACCAGAGCAAGTGCCCTTGACCGGAATGGAGCCTGGGACCCTTTAGTCCGCAGGCCAACGCTCATCCACTGAGCCAAACCAGCTAGGGCGAGGGATAGCCTCTTCCGATCTCTGCAGTGTCCACCCCAGAACTGACCTGTACCAACAACCCCCACCGCCCCAAAGGGCGTCTCCTCCCCTCCCGCATCGCATGCTCGAACCCCTTCTGGAAGGCGCCGGAGAGACCCGCTCTAAAACTCGGGGGTGAGACGTAGGTGACCGGCAAGGACCCCGGGAGCGCTGGGACCGAGCGCTGTGGGATTCTGAGGACAGTTTTCAGGGCCACCCCCACCCCCACCCCCATCTGCTCTGGGGCACGGCGGACCTGGGGATGGCTGGAAGGCCAGAGGATCCCATGTTGGTGGGTTGGGAGCGGACTCGGATTGTCTCCCCTCCCCTTCGGCTTCGGGAAGGCGGACCACGACCCCCAAAAGTCCCAAACCAAGTGCGGTGGGCGCCCCCAAGTCCCCAGGCGCCGCCCCAGCGCCCCGCCTCGCGGAGCATGTCGGGAGAGGAAGTTCTCAGCCCTGTAGTGAAAACAGGCGGTCCGCAGGCTTGGACTACGAGTCCCAGGATGCATTGCGCCCCGCAACCGAGGGCGGGCCATGGTTGCCCTTGGCAACAGCGGGGCTCCCAGAGCGAGCTGGCAGGAGGGAAGGAGCAAGACCAGAGAGGGACGCCGGTGGAGGGGCGGGGGCGGGCGGGGTGGTGGAGGCAGGAGGAGACCCGCAGGGCCGACGTTTACGTTCGGAGAGGACCCCCCCCCCACCCCCCAAACCCTCGAACAGCTGCGTAGACAACTCCAGAGCCAGAGAGGGACAGGGACTGAAATCACAGCAAGACCTGGAGGGAGGGAGAGACCCCCACCCCAAGGGGCAAAGAGAGATTCATAGAGTCAGAGACACAAGTAGAAGTGGGCGAGAAAGGGACAAAGATGGGGGGAGAGAGGGAGAGAGACCCCCCGCCCCCCAGGAACAGAAGGAAGGATTGGGTTAGGAGAGGCAATGCACCGAGAGAGGAAGAGGCAAGCACGCGAACCGAGGGGCAGAGACAAAATGCATTTACAAAGACGGGGATGCGGCCGTCGTCCCATGGACCAAGAGGTCCCGGGTTCGATTCCCAGTCAGGGCACATGCCTGGATTGCGATCCCCCGTGTGGGGCGTGCAGGAGGCAGCCAGTCAATGAGTCTCTCTCATCATTGATGTCACTCTCTCTCTCTCTCCTTTCTCTGAAATATCTTTAAAAAAAAGAGAGAGAGAAAAAGATGACCAGGGTTGGGAGAAAAATTAACTCTCATAGAGAAAGACACAGCGGGAGTGATTGACAGAGACACCCAGTGGCTGAGAGACAGAGAGATACTCAGAGACAGAGACCAAGGCTTTTGCAAAGACAGGATTTAGGGAGTGGACCCCCCCCCCGCCCCCCAAGGCCCAGAGAGGCCCACAGGATGAGTGACAGACGCAGACGGGAGAAAACAGAGAAAGAGAAACGCTCAGAGACCAAGAACGAAAAACCAAAAAGCCGATCCCCCAGACAACAACAGAGAGAGCGGGCGCGAGCCAGGAACCCACGGGGAGGGGCAGCCACCGAGAGCGACACCCCCAGGGGGAGACAGAGACAGAGAAATTAAGAGGCCCCGAGAGAAAAGTCAAGACTCGGGGTGGCGTCGGAGACACCCAGCTTCCCTGGTGCGCTGCTCGCTGGGTCCCCGCCCCGAGTGCAAAGTTTGGGCATTGAACCAGAGTGTCACAGTCAGAGAGACACAGCGATCCGAGGGGTACCGGGGTACCGGGAGCCAGGAGGCGCTCGAGTGGGGCCGGGCGACAGATTGGGGTGGGGGAGGGCACCGCTCCGAGGACGCCCCTCCCTCCAGCCAGCCCCCGGCGGGTGGGGGGCGCGCACGTGTGTTTGTGGGGGAGCAGGGGGAGGGTGTTCGGACGTTGGTCCGACGTGGAGGGAGGGGGACGCCTTTAAGCCGAAACCCCGCCCCTCGGTCGTCATGGCAACGCCTCCCCCCACCCGGGGCTCCAACATTTCAGCAGGTGCCGGAGCCCAAGCTCCCACCACCGCCGCCCGTGCCGCCGGCTGCGCGCGCCCCTGCCCCGGGCTCCGCGCCCCGCTCGCCCGCTCCCCGCAGGCGCGTCCGGGGGCCCGCTGCCCGCCCCGCACGCCCGCTCCCCGAGGTGCCTCGCCCCTCTCCTCCCCTCCTCGGGATCTCCCCGCGGCTCCTCGGCTTTCCCGAGGCGCCGGCTCCTGGCCCTTCCACCTGTTCCCCCAGCGAGGCAGGCACCTGGTCCCTGCGGCGTTCCTGGGGCCATGGCAGGCCTGGGCCCCGGCGGAGGCGATTCCGAGGGGGGCCCCCGGCCCCTGTTCTGCAGAAAGGGGGCTCTGAGGCAGAAGGTGGTGCACGAAGTCAAGAGCCACAAGTTCACCGCCCGCTTCTTCAAGCAGCCAACCTTCTGCAGCCACTGCACCGACTTCATCTGGTGAGGACGGGGCGGGGGGCCTGCGGCCAGGGCACGGGGCGGACACCCCTGCCACACGGGGTCCCTGAGGAACGAGGAAAGCGGGGGCTGTCATCCTGGCTCCGGGTCCTAGGCTGGGGGGAGGGGGGGTCCAGAAGGAGGAGGTGCTGAGGGTCCTGGGCTCCTGGGGGAGGAGGGGCTGGGGGCCTGGCCTCCTGGGTCTGAGGGAGGAGGAGCTGGAGGGTTGAGGGAGGAGAGGCTGGGGGCCAGAAGGTCTGGGTTCTAGAAAGAGGAGGGGGCTGGGGCTTAGACTCCTGGCTCCCGCGGGAGGAGGGTCAGAGGCCGCCTGTGGCTCGCAGATGTGGGGGGACCCAGGTTCCCCTTGTCTGCACTGACCTCAGATCCTTGCCCCTTGCAGGGGGATCGGAAAGCAGGGCCTGCAATGTCAAGGTAAGAGCTGGGACGGGAACTCCCGGGACCCTCAGGAGGGGGCAGGCTGGGGGCCCCGCAGCCCAGGCTGCTTGACACACGTGTTCTCTGGTCCCCAGAGAGGCGCGGGGGAGCCCGGGGCGGGGGGTGTGGCAGAGACACAGCCTGTGGCGGGGAGGCAGCTCTGACGGCGGGGCCCCCGCGGAGGTGGTGCTGGGGGCCCCTCCCTTGGCCGGCTCCAGGTGGGGACAGATATTTGGAGAATCTGTTGCCATGGGAACAGGGAGATTTGGAAGGGGAGGGGGGCTGAAGATGCAAAGTCAGAGCCCTACCCCCCCCCCCAGGCTGCCGTCACCATGACAACATCCACCGGTCCCAGGCAGGGGCAGGCCGGGTGGGGTCAGCCATGGGCGGGTGGGGGCCGGGTGGGGCCCGCAGTGAGAGGGGGGCGGAGAGGGGGGGCGAGTCCTAGAGCACCAGCTGCCAGGCTGGGAACAGAGTGAGTCAGGGAGGGGGCGGCCGCAGCGGCGCCCCCAGACTCACTTCTGCCCAAGTTGCTGCTCTCTGTTCTGTCCAGGACGTGTCTATGGGTTTCCTCTCTTTCCTCTCCCTGCCTGCGCCCTTCTCGATTTCTCTTCTCCCTCTGCGGCCTGTGTCTATCAGCGGGATCCTGTTCTCTCTGCGTGTCTCTCTCTCTCCCTCTCTCTGTCTCTGTCTCTGTCTCTGTCTCTGTCTCTGTCTCTGTGTGTATCCGCCCGCCCCTCTGTGCTCTGCATTTCTCTCTGTGATGCTCCGATTCTCTGTTTCTGTCTTGAATTTCCATCTCCCAGTCTCCCGGTCTCCTCTCTGCCTGGGAAGCTTCTCCTTTGATTTACTCTCCTTTGAACTCTCTCGGGCAGGGTTCGTGCCTCACTGGCGTTCTTCCTGGCGGGGTCCCTCTCGTTCTGATTTCCCATCCCTGAGGGTCTCTCCCCGTCTCTGTGTCTCTCTGATTCTCGCCTTCAGTCTGCAGCTTTGTGGTGCATCGCCGATGCCACGAATTTGTGACCTTCGAGTGTCCAGGCGCTGGGAAGGGCCCCCAGACGGACGTGAGTGCCCACACACCTGGTTACTCCTCCTCGGGCCGCGCCCCGCCCTCACCCCCTAGGCGTCCGTCCCAATTTCTCCTGCTATTTTTAAGGCTGGGAGGGGAGGGGGGCTGGAGAGATAGGGGGAGCCGGTCTGGCCCAGATTCCCTGCCCTTGGCCTGGAAAGGGGGAATCAGAGGGGACTGAGCCAGGCTGGGGACACAGGTGGGGGACAGAGGGAAGGCAGGGGTGAGGGGGCCAAGGACTGGCACTGGAGCGGGGGCTGTGAGCCAGTGCTCAAGAGATTTAACAACAGAGCGAGGGGCAGAGGGAGAGAAATGTGATGCAGGCCCAGGGATGCTGAGATAAGAAGAGAGAATCTCAGAGATGCAGGAAAAGATAGAGACTCGGACTGAGAGAGAGAGAGGGGGAGAGAGAGACAGCCACACACAGGAAGGAGGCAAAGGGGCCGTGGAGAGGCAGACAAGGACAGAGACACTCAGAGAGACAGGGGTGCAGTTACACAGAGAGTCAGAACAGAAAATGGCGGGTATGGAAAACAGCCGAGGTTCTGAGAGAGGGAGGCCCAGAGAGATCCTGCAATACACATGCACACACACGTGCATACATAGATCCCCCACGCGCACACACACCTACATATACCGTTCTCCATGTGCACAGACACCTGCGTATACAGTTCCCCACATGCACACATGCTTATACACACAGGTCTCCATGTGCACACACTTATACATACAGATCCCTCATGTGCACACACACCTACATATACAGTTCTCCATGTGCTTATATACACAGGTCTCCATGTGTACACACTTATACGTACAGATCCCTCATGTGCACACACACCTGCATATACAGTTCTCCATGTGCTTATATACACAGGTCTCCATGTGTACACACTTATACGTACAGATCCCTCATGTGCACACACACCTGCATATACAGTTCCCCAGGTGCACACACATGTGCATACACAGATCCCCCACGTGCACACACACCTGCATATACACTTTTCCATGTGCACAGACACCTGCACATACAGTTCCCCACGTGCACACATGCTTTTACACACAGGTCTCCATGTGCACACACTTATACATACAGATCCCCATGTGCACACACATCTGCATATACAGTTCCCCATGTGCACACACACGTGCATACACAGATCCCCCACGCTCACGCACACCTACATATACAGTTCTCCATGTGCACAGACACCTGCGTATACAGTTCCCCACATGCTTATACACTGAGGTCTCCATGTGTACACACTTATACATACAGATCCCTCATGTGCACACACACCTGCATATACAGTTCCCCATGTGCGCACACACATGCATACACAGACCCCCCCCGCTCACACACACCTACATATACAGTTCTCCATGTGCACAGACACCTGCGTATACAGTTCCCCACGTGCTTATACACACAGGTCTCCATGTGCACACACTTATACGTACAGATCCCCATGTGCACAGGCATCTGCATATACAGTTCCCCAGGTGCACACACACTTATACATACAGGTCCCCATGTGCACACACACTTATACATACAGGTACCTATGTGCACGCACCTGCATGTACATGTCCCCATGTGCACACGTGTGCATATACACTTCCCCATGTGCACACACTGAGATATATAGATCCCCATGTACGTACAAGTGCATATAGCTTTTTATGTATGCACACACAGATAACCTACAATTCTCTCTCCCTCCCCAGCCCCACACCTCAGGGGCTCACAAGAACAGCCCATCCCTGATCCTCTCTGCACATTCTGTCTGGCTTTGGGGCTCTTTTCTCTGAGCCCCAGTCCCCTCCCCCACTTCCCCTATGAAGTGGGGCCAACCAGCTAGTGTCGAGCAGTAGAGTCCTCTGTGGCGATGGACATGCCTGTCTGTGTGTCCAAGCCACCATGTCCCCGCCAGCGCCAGCGAGCACTGAGCGGGGCTGTACTGCCTGAGGGAGGGAACTCTAAATTTAAACTTAAATTGCCACACGTGGTTAGTCTCTACCTCCCAGGTCAGCAGAAAGCTAGACTTCCCAGGCTAGTTCTGACAATTCAGTGAAATCAGGCGGGTGGAGAGTCTAGCCCAGGGTTTGACTCAAGGTTAGAGATGGTTTTATGAGGAGTAGATGGAGAGAGAGGCAGAGAGAGACACAGCCACACACACAGACACCTATGAGTAATTTTGCCAGCTTGTCAAGTGAGAAAATGGAAGTTCCCATAGAAGATGTGACTTCATAGAACATGTATTGAGCACCACTGTCTACCAGCATCTAGAAATGTTATCAATCAGCCCCTCCCCCCCGCCCACGTCCTCTGCCAACGCCACGGATTTATCCCGTGTTCATGGCGCACACTCGGCAGGGATAGTGAATAAATAGTGTAGGATTGAATCTGCAGAACAGCTTATCGGATTCGGTACTGGTCCTGTCCTCAGCTGAGCAGAGACCCCCAAGCCAGACGCCTGGGCTCGAATCCCAGCTCCACCACGTGTGGGTGCTGTGACCTTCCAGGAGGTAGCTTACCTCTCTGCGCCTCCCGGTTCCTCGCCTGTAAACCGAGGGAGCTAGATCATAGTGCCCACCTCATAGGATCGCTTTGAGAAGCAAATGAGTCAAAGACGTGGGACTGTGCCTGGCCCATGGCAAGAGACGAAATGTGAGTTATTGTCGTGGTTCACGTTATTACTGTTGCCGGAACAGCGGGGAAGGGTGAGGAGGTAGTCCTTCCTCTACATCCATCTGGCGTCATTTTTCTCCTTCTGCTTTAAAAAGAAAGATTTGTTATTGATTTCTAGAGAGAGAGGAAAGGAGAGGGAGGAAGACAAACATTGGTGCAAGAGGGAAACATCCATCGGCTGCCTCCTGCACACCCCCTACTGGGGATCGAGCCCACAACTCAACCCAGGCATGTCCCCTGACCAGAATGGAACTAGCAACTTTTCACTGCTCCGGAATAACGCCCAACCCACTGAGCCACACTAGTCAGGACTCTTCTTAATGCACATATATACATTTACTGATTTCAGAGAGGAAGGAAGAGGGAGAGAGAGAGAAACATCAGTGATGAGAGAGGATCATGGATTGGCTGCCTCCTGCACGCCCCCCAATGGGGATCGAGCCTACAACCTGGGCATGTGCCCTGATTGGGAATTGAACCTTGACCTCCTGGTTCATAGGTCGACTTGCAACCACTGAGCCACGCTGGCTGGGCTTCTTAATGCGTTTGATCTCCTAAGTAACATGGGTTAAAGGCTTAAGTGCTAAGGGCCTCACAAGCATGACTTCATTTACACTGAGTGGCCAGATGATGATGATCTCTGAATGCATAACAATCTGGCCACTCAGTGTCTATCCTATATAATAAAAGGCTAATATGCAAATTGTCCCCTCGACCAGGAGTTTGACCAGCAGGCAGGCTGGCCAACCGCCCATGTCCCCTCCCCCTGGCCAGGCTGGCCGGACCCCACCCATGCACGAATTCATGCACCAGGCCTCATATATATACATATACACACACACTGAGTGGTCAGATTTTTTTTTTATACATTTTATTGATTTTTTACAGAGAGAAAGGGAAAGGGATAGAGAGTTAGAAACATCGATGGGAAAGAAACATCGATCAGCTGCCCACAACCAAGGTACATGCCCTTGACCGGAATCGAACCTGGGACCTTTCAGTCTGCAGGTCGACGCTCTATCCACTGAGCCAAACCAGTCAGGGCTGAGTGGTCAGATTATTATGCGTTCAGAGATCATAATAATCTGGCCACTCAGGGTAGTCTTCACAAAACCCCTTGCAGGGGGGGCTCACTTCCCTGAACCCCCCCCCCATTTTTTAAATTTATTTGTTTGTTTATTTAAATATATCTTCATTGACTTCAGAGAAGAAGGGAGAGATAGACACATCAATGATGAGAGAGAACCATGGATGGCTGCCCCCTACAGGCCCCCACAACTCGAGCATGTGCCCTTGACCAGAATGGAACCCGGGACCCTTTAGTCTGCAAGCCAATGCTCTATCCACTGAGCCAAACAGCTAAGCCCCCCCCCTTCACCCCCCCAACCACACACTTTATAGGAAGGAAGCCTGGGTCTCTGGAAGGGACTGGGGCCCACACAGCTGGGTAGTGGGCAGAGTTAAAATGTGGACCCTGACTTCTCTCCCTGGAGCCCAGCACTGTCACCTTTGCATAAGTCACTTTCTTTTTTTTATTTTTTTTTTATTTTTATTGATTTTTAACAGAGAGGAAGGGAGAATTAGAAACATCGGTGAGAGAGAAACATCGATCAGCTGCCTCCTGCACACTCCCCACCAGGGATGTGCCCACAACCAAGGTACATGCCCCCGACCGGAACCGAACCTGGGACCCTCCAGTCCGCAGGCCGATGCTCTATCCACTGAGCCAAACTGGATAGGGCTGCATAAGTCACTTTCACCTTGAGAACAATCACAGCTTCTACCCCTGGACCTGTGTGTGCCGGCCACCCTGCTGAGGGCGTCCACTCCCAGCATCCCGTTGGGCAGGCAGGCAGGCAGGAACCCTTTGATTCAGGATCAGCTGAGTATCTTCAGAAGCCAGAGCACTGAAAGGGATCAGGCCGCCGCCAGCACCCCCCTAGCACCCAAGTCTCCTCCGACATAGGACCGCCACTAACCTGCCAAATGCATAGAAGTCCCGGCGCGTCCTGAATGTTCACCCTGGGATAACGCTTGCCGTGCATACTTCGCAAAAGGCAAACATCAGATGATTTAACACTGCGACCTTGCGGGGGCGGGGGGGGGGGGTGGTGGTGGTGGTGGTGGAGGGAGAGTGCTTTTCTGGTGCCCTAAATTCTCGCTTAATTGGACTCTAGACAGTTAGCAACACTTCAAGATATAGATTGTTTATTTCCACTGGGCAGAGAAGGGCGCTCAGGCTCACAATTGGACATGAACTTGGCCCAAATCACACAGCTTGGAAGTGGCCTAGCTCTTATTCGGAGCTATGTGGGGGCTGCAGTAAAATCACTGATAATGCCCTAGCCCAGTGGTCGGCAAACTCCTTAGTCCACAGAGCCAAATATCAACAGTACAACGATTGAAATTTCTTTGGAGAGCCAAATTTCTAAAACTTAAACTTCTTCTAACGCCACTTCTTCAAAATAGATTCGCCCAGGCCGTGGTATTTTGTGGAAGAGCCACACTCAAGGGGCCAAAGAGCCGCATGTGGCTCACGAGCCGCGGTTTGCCGACCACTGCCCTAGCCGGTTTGGCTCCGTGGATAGAGCGTCGCCCTGCGGACCAAAAGGTCCCGGGTTTGATTCTGGTCAGGGGCATGCACCTGGGTTGCAGGCTCCTCCCTGGCCCAGGCCCTGGTCCCAGTGCCTGCAGGAGGCAACCGATCGATGTGTTTCTCTCACATTGATGTTTCTCTCTGTCTTTCCCTCTCTCTTCCACTCTCTCTAAAAATCAATGGAGAAATATCCTCGGGTGAGGATTAAAATAATAATAATAATAATAATAATAATAAATAAATGTTAATAAAATGAAATCACTGACAACCACCACAGCATACGAGTAGCAGTACTGAGCACATTTAACACTCTAGGCCCTGCTGTGTGGTTTACACTTAATCTTTCTTTTTTTTTAAAAAATATTTTATTGATTTCTTACAGAGAGGAAAGGGAGAGGATAGATAGTTAGAAACATCGATGAGAGAGAAACATCGATCAGCTGCCTCCTGCACACCTCCCACTGGGGATGTGCCCGCAACCCAGGTACATGCCCTTAACCGGAATCGAACCCGGGACCCTTCAGTCCGCAGGCCGACGCTCTATCCACTGAGCCAAACCGGTCAGGGCTACACTTAATCTTTCATGTAGGATGCTTGGGGCCCTATAACTGATAGGTCAGATTCTCCATCCCACCAAGGGTCCAGAGAAGGGAGATTGTCAGCAGGCAGTGGCAGAGACTGACAGTGAATGATCAGGAGCTCATAGTGGACCACAAGTTCTCAAAAAACAGCCTGTGTGAGGTGTAGGTGCAGGGGTTACGGGACTTTGGAAGCCCCACCTCCTTCAGGCCTGTCCCAAATGCCACCTTGTTTGTTAGTAATGCCTTCTGGTTGTCCATTATTTCAAATTTCAGCACCCCTCCTACTCCCCCCCCCCAATCCTGGCAGGCCCCTTCCTTACTTCATTTTTCTCCAGACCACCTATTACCATCCACAATACAATGTAATTTATTTATCATGTTTATTTTCTGTCTCCTTCCACTAGAAAGCAAAGGCCATGTGGATAGGACTGTTTTGGTTTTTATTAAAAATAGGAATTGCCCTAGCCTGGTGTGGCTCAGTGGATAGAGCGTTGACTTACGGACTGAAGGGTCCCGGGTTCATTTCTGGTCAAAGGCATGCACCTTGGTTGTGGGCTTGATCCCCGGACCTGGTCAGGGTGCGTGTGGAAGGCAACCAATCGATGTGACTCTCTCACATCGATGTTTCTCTCCTCCTCCCTTTCACTCCCTAAAAATCAATGGAAGCCTGGCCAATGTGGCTCAGTGGTTGAGCATCGACCTATGAACCAGAAGGTCCCAGGTTTGATTCCCAGTCAGGACACATGCCCGGTTGCGGGTTCAATCCCCAGTGTGGGGCAGGCAGGAGGCAGCTGATCCATGATTCTCTCTCATCATTGATGTTTCTCTCTCTCTCTTCCCCCCCTTTTCCTCTCTGAAATCAATAAAAAAATATATTTTAAAGTTTAAAAATTGAAAATAATAAAAAGTAAAAATCAATGGAAAAATATCCTCGGGTGAGGATTAACAAGCAAAAAAGAAATTAAAAAATGCCACCAATTTCTGGATATTAGTTTTGTATCCTGCTACGTTACCGAATTCATTTACTAGATCTAGTGGTTTTTCGGTGGAGTCTTTAGGGTTTTCTACGTACAATATCATGTCATCTGCGAATAGTGACCGTTTTACATCCTCCTTTCCAATCTGGATGCCTTTCCTGTCTTCTCCTTGGCTGATGTCTGTGGCTAGGACTTACAGTACTATCTTGACTAACTTGTTCCTGTTTTAAGGGAAACGCTTTTAGTTTTTGCCCATTAAGTGTCACGTTGGCCGTAGATGGATAGGGGTTTTAATTTGTTTTGTTCACGGCTGGGTCCCAGCACCTAGAACAGAGCTTGGCACACAGTAGCCGCTCAATAAATGCTGAGGAATGAAGGAGAGTGAGGCGGAGCCCCAGCCAGACTGGGAGAGCCAGGCAGAAGGAGGACCAGCTCCAAGGGCTGCTCTCGGTGGGTTCAGACACCCCTGCCGGCCCTCTGACCGGCCCCTCTGTGCCTCCAGGACCCCCGGAACAAGCACAAGTTCCGCCTGCACAGCTACAGCAGCCCGACCTTCTGCGACCACTGCGGCTCCCTGCTGTACGGGCTGGTGCACCAGGGCATGAAGTGCTCCTGTGAGTGAGTCTGCGCGCGCCGCTCCAGCCCGCACCCGGCGCACCTGGGGCCCCTCCCGAAGCGCAGCATCTGACTTCGGGGAAATGCCGGGGCGTGGAGGCCCGGGTCCCGGGCGGGGCCTGTAGCGCCACCCCTGGTTTTGTACCCCCTTCACCCGCAGGTTGCGAGATGAACGTGCACCGGCGCTGTGTGCGCAGCGTGCCCTCCCTGTGCGGCGTGGACCACACGGAGCGCCGTGGGCGCCTGCAGCTGGAAATCCGGGCTCCGACGGCGGATGAGATCCACATCACGGGTGAGGCCCCGCCCCTCGGAGGCCCCGCCCACACACAGACCCGAGAAAACCACGCCCCTCTAGACGACCACGCCCATCTAGGAGGCCACACCCACACCGGACCCCGCCTTCAGAGGCTAGCACCTCCCCTCCTGCCACACCCCTTTGAGCTGGCCGCCCCATCTCCAGCCTCGGCTCTGGCAACTTTCAGCCCCTTTTAATGGCCACGCGAGAGGTCAAGGTCCTTGAGAGGGAGGGGAGGAGAGAACGGCCAGGTCCTGACTCCTAGGTCCTAATGGAGGAAGGTCTGATTTCGGGGCAAAGGGCTCTGTGCCCTGTCTTCTGGGTACTGGGGAGGTAGACAGCAAAGACTCCCGGGCCAATAGAAAGGCAGCCGAGAGTTTGGTAGTCTCCTTGCTGACTGGGGGGTGGGCTAGGGGTCTCTTCCTGGATCTCTAACCCCATCTACCTTCCTTCCCGTCCCCGCGCAGTGGGTGAGGCCCGGAACCTCATCCCCATGGACCCCAATGGTCTGTCCGACCCTTATGTGAAACTGAAGCTCATCCCAGACCCTCGGAACCTGACAAAACAGAAGACCCGGACAGTGAAAGCTACGCTGAACCCTGTGTGGAACGAGACCTTTGTGTTGTGAGCCTCGGGTGCAGGGGAGGCTGCGATGGCTGACAGAGGATGATCCTGAGGGTCCTGGTGGCTCACAAGCCCCCCCAGAGAGCAGCTGGTGGGAGGGGTTAGGGTAGAGGGAACGCCCAGAAAAAGAGCAGAGCAGGGAATAGAGTGGTTGGGGGAGAGGCATGGAGACACAGAAGCTGAGAGACAGACATCATCAGAAAGCCCCCACTTTATTTTTATTTTATTTTTTAAAATATATTTTATTGATATTTTACAGAGAGGAAGGGAGAGGGATAGAGAGCTAGAAACATCGATGAGAGAGAAACATCGATCAGCTGCCTCCTGCACACCTCCCACTGGGGATGTGCCCACAACCAAGGTACATGCCCTTGACCGGAATCAAACCCGGGACCCTTGAGTCCGCAGGCCGACGCTCTATCCACTGAGCCAAACCGGTTTCGGCAGGAAGCCCCCACTTTAGAGGGAGACAGAGATGAGGGAGAGCGGAGGAGGAGAGAAAGAGAGAGCCATGGCCGGATATGGAGCATCGTCCTGATGTGCCAAGGTTGTGGGTTTGATCCCTGGTCAGGACACATACAAGAAGCAACCAGTGAATGCGTCAATGATCGGAACAACACATCGATATTTCTGTCTTTGTCTTCCTCTCTCCCTAAAATCAATGAGAGAGAGAGAGAGAGAGAGAGAGAGAGAGAGAGAGAGAGAGCCCTAGATTGAGACAGAATAGAGGAGTTTGGGAGCAGAGGGGTGGTGTGATGGGTGGTCGGGTGGCAGGGAGAGAAAGAGAAGCCACCTGACAGAAAGACGGGGACAGAGACCTGGAATAGGACACAGACCGGGAGGGAAAGACCTGGGGACAGGTATGGGAAGGCGCCAAGACTGAGGGGGTCAGAGAGAGCCATCCAGGCAGGGCCCTGGTGTGGGAAGAGGGAACCCCTGTGGGAAGACACTTCGCGGACCCCAGCTCTCTAGCTGAGCCTCCTACCCAGCAGGGGATGGGGGTGGGGGGTGGGGGGGAGCGGGGCAGCGCGCAGCAGGCCCCTCACTCTGCCCCCCCTCCCGCAGCAACCTGAAGCCGGGGGACGTGGAGCGCAGGCTCAGCGTGGAGGTGTGGGACTGGGACCGGACCTCGCGCAACGACTTCATGGGCGCCATGTCCTTCGGGGTGTCAGAGCTGCTCAAGGCGCCGGTGGACGGCTGGTGAGGGCCAGGGTGGGCGGCGGGCGTGTCCACCTCCCTCTGTGTGTGGGCTGCCTCCTGCAGGCCAGCATCATTCTCTCTCCTGATCTCACTCACCCTTTCTCTCCATCTCTGTGTCCGCCTCTGTATGTCAGGTACAAGTTGCTGAACCAGGAGGAGGGCGAATATTACAATGTGCCCGTGGCTGATGCTGACAACTGCAGCCTCCTCCAGAAGTTTGAGGTACCCGGACCCGGCTTCCCCACGGAAAGGCCAGCCCGCCCCCGCCCCGCCCCGCCCCGCCCCGCCCCGCCCCGCCCCGCCCACTCAGTTCAGAGCGGCCCTTTCCAAACACCTACTGGTCCTGGGACTACAATTCCCAGAAGACCCTGGGGCTCCTTCCTTGGCTTTTCTAAGGGATTCCTGCCTCAAGGTCTGATGGGAATTCGAGTTCCTCTTCATCCCTGCGGCTTGGGAGTTTGGTGTGTGTGTGTGTGGGGGGGGGGGGGGTCCCGGGGGTCCCCACCTCCTGCTCCAGGGCAGTCTCCTACCTCCCTGGGGCTCTGACTCTGGCTTTCTCCCTCCCCCCCAGGCCTGTAACTACCCCCTGGAACTCTATGAGGTGAGTGGAGCTGAGACCTGGAATGGAGACAGTTTCATTCCTGGGATCTGTGTCTCTCTCCCCCCTAATATCTGTCTTCATTTCCACACACATACTTGGTGGCAGGGTTGTACTTGCTGAGTAGTCCTAGGTGAACCTGACTCTCGGGTAACTCCCTAAGGTAGGGAGGGACACAGTCACAGATATGATACTTAAATCCCAGGATAATGTGCTAAATCGGAGTCCAGGGCACTAAAGAGGCACAGACCAACCCAGTTTTTTTTGTTTGTTTTTTTTTTGGGGGGGGAGGGGAGGTAGTCAGGGAGGACTTCCCTGAGGAGGCGCCACCAGAATTGATCCTGGAGTTTTTCTATCTATTTATCACGGTGGCCTCGCTCTCATTCCTTTACTCACTGAGGTGTCACAGAAGCCACGCCTTGTTCTGGCATCTCCTCTTTCAGTGTAGGAAAAAGCCACAGACCGAGAAATTCACCCGCAGAAGGAATATGTTGGATAATGGAGGGCGTCAGGCACTGGGCACCAGGGAGGTCCCGGAAGTATCTGGCCCTGCCTGGGGGAATCAGAGAAAGCTTCCCAGAGAGGCGGGGTCTGGAGGACGTGCAGGGTTCCCCAGCAAAGGAGAGGGGCACCAGGCCAAAGAAGGAATGCTTTCTCCCTCCCTTATCCTTCCCTAAAACGTTCTGTCCTGTGGGTAAGGCATGGCCCTCGTCACCGGGGATAGAGCGGGGAACCGGAGAGAAAAACATTCCTGCCCCCACGAGGCTTCACATTGAGAAAGACCTGAAACAAAATAAATGAAAGTATGTTAGAAAGCAATGAGTGATGTGGAGAAAAAACAAACATTAAGGAGGCTAGGGAGTGTCCTAGGAGAAGTGTTCGTGGTTTTAACGGCAGTAAGCAGAGAAAGGTTCACTGAGAAAGGGCCTGGTGGCAAAGAAGTGAGGGAAGTGAGAGAGTGAGCCATGGAGGAGGAGAATGGAGGAGAGCCTTCCGGGGCAGAGGAAACAGCACGTGCAAAGGCCCTGAGGTGGGGGCGGGTCTGCAGTGTCTGCTGCACAGCAGGGAGGACAGGCTGGGGGGTCGGGGGAGAGCAGGAGGTGAAGTCAGAGAGGGAAGATGGTGGAGGGAGCCTTGTCATTCATTGGAAGGATTTTGGCTTTTATTTATTTATTTTTTTTAAAAAATATATTTTATTGATTTTTTACAGAGAGGAAGGGAGAGGGATAGAGAGTTAGAAACATCGATGAGAGAGAAACATTGATCAGCTGCCTCCTGCACACCTTCTACTGGGGATGTGCCCACAACCAAGGTACATGCCCTTGACCGGAATCGAACCCGGGACCCTTCAGTCCGCAGGCCGACGCTCTATCCACTGAGCCAAACCGGTCAGGGCCTTTTCTTCCTTTTTTAAAAAAATATATTTTTATTGATTTCAGAGAGAGGAAGGGAGAGAGAGAGAGAGAGAGATTGAAACATCAATGATGAGAGAGAATCATTGATTGGCTGCCTCCTGCACGCCCCCTACTGGGCATCAAGCCCACAACCCAGGCACGTGCCCTTGACCGGAATCAAACCGGAGACTCTTCAGTCCCCAGGCCGACACTCTATCCATTGAGCCAAACTGGCTAGGTATCTCCCCACCCTTTTCATTCTTGGGTGCTGTCTCTTTTATTTTTTTAAAATATATTTTTATTGATTTCAGAGAGGAAGGGAGAGGGAGGGAGAGAGAGAGAAACATCAACAATGAGAATCATTGATCATCTGCCTCCTGCACGCCCCCTACTGGGGATCGAGCCTGCAACCATGTGCCCTGACTGGAATGGAATCCAGGACCCTTCAGTCCGCAGGCGGAAGCTCTATTCCCTGAGCCACACCGGCTAGGGCTGGATGCTGTCTCTCTTAGGGGCACCCCCCTGTCCCTGTGGGGGATCTGACTACCTCGGGGTCTCTCCCTTTCTCGCAGCGCGTGCGGATGGGTCCTTCTTCCTCTCCCATCCCCTCCCCGTCCCCTAGTCCCACCGACTCCAAGCGCTGTTTCTTCGGGGCGAGCCCGGGACGTCTGCACATCTCCGACTTCAGCTTCCTCATGGTTCTAGGAAAAGGCAGCTTTGGGAAGGTCGGATTCCCGGGGGCAGGGAGGGAGGGGAAGGGTGTCTGGAGGGCGGTCACACTTCCGGTGCTCGGCCAGGAATAGGACTGAGTGCCCGAAGAGGGTTGGATGGGGCCCCTCGGGTCCCTGGAGAGGAGAAATTGTGAAGATGGGAATTGCAGAGCATTTGAGATCTTGCTCCGTGGCATATATCTTCAGTTTAGCTCAGATAAACTCAATAAAATTTTATTTTGTTTTTGAATATAGTTTTTTTTAAAAAATATATTTTACTGATTTTTTTACAGAGAGGAAGGGAGAGGGAGAGTTAGAAACATCGACGAGAGAGAAACATCGATCAGCTGCCTCCTGCACACCTCCCACCTGGGATGTGCCCGCAACTAAGGTACATGCCCTTGACTGGAATCAAACCCGGGACCCTTGAGTCCGCAGGCCAACGCTCTATCCACTGAGCTAAACCGGTTAGGCTGTTTTTGAATATAGTTTTATTGATTTCAGAGAGGAAGGGAGAGGGGGAGAGAGAGAGAGAGAGAGAGAGACATCAATGATGAGAGAAAATCATGGATTGGCTGCCTCCTGCACGCTCCCTACTGGGGATCGAGTCCACAACCTGGGCATGTGCCCTTGACTGGAATCGAACCCAGGACCCTTCAGTCTGCAGGCCAATGGGCTATCCACGGAGCCACACCAGCCAGGGTTAAACTCATAACAATTTTTAAAAAGAAAGATCAGATTGCTCTCCCTGAGGCAGAGGTTGGCAAAGGCAGGGCCCCAGACCCCCTGAGAGGGAGGGGAGAGGAAGGGCCCGAGGTTTTGTTTCTCTGTGTCCCCGAAAGGGAGGGCCAGGGACCTGCACCCCTGGTTGTCCCAAGACCGACTGGGCCTTTGGGCCTCTGTCCCCAGGTGATGCTGGCGGAGCGGAGGGGCTCCGAGGAGCTCTACGCCATCAAGATCCTGAAGAAGGACGTGATCGTTCAGGATGATGACGTGGACTGCACCCTGGTGGAGAAGCGCGTGCTGGCTCTGGGGGGCCGAGGCCCGGGGGGCCGGCCCCACTTCCTCACCCAGCTCCACTCCACCTTCCAGACCCCGGTAAGGAGGGAGGGGACGAGGCTGGCTCCAGAGCCCCACTTCATCCCTCACCCCCAGATGGATCAGGCACCTGCTCCAGGGTTCTGAGCTTAAGTCAAGGCCAAAGAGCTTCATGCTCTGAGTGGGCGTGGCCGGACGGATGGGCCCTGTGTGGGCGGAGCCAGCTGGATGAGCCCGCCCCCTAGTGGGCGGGGCCATCCGGATGGATCCTGTGTGGGCGTGGCCCCAGCGAGCTTGGCCTTGAGTGTTGAGTGGGTGTTTTTGAGTAAAGGGCTGTTGAGTGAAGGAGTGCGTGAAGAATGTCTTTTGAGTGGGTGTGCCCAGAACTGGGCGCGGAGAGTAGGTCGCGTCACTCTTGGATTCTGCATGAACGACTCATCAAGTAGAAGGATTTCCCAAGATTGTGGAATGGGACAAGAAGGCTGAACCTTCAAGGGTTTGAGAGGGCGTGACTCTACTTCCAAGAGCTCTGAGGGGCGTGGCCAGCTTCCTGGATCTTTATATTATTACTAGAGGCCTAGTGCACGAAATTCGTGCACTTGGGGGGTGGGTCCCTCAGCCCAGCCTGCGCCCTCTTGCAGTCTGGGAGCCCTCGGGGGGATGTTCAACTGATGCTTAGGACCCTGTGTTCACTGGCTGTGAGCCCAGCTCAGGGCTTCTGACTGAGTGGCGCTCCCCCTGTGGGAGTGCACTGACCACCAGGGGGCAGCTCCTGCGTTGAGCATCTGCCCCCTGGTGGTCAGTGCGCATCATAGCGACCGGTCGTTCCGCCATTCAGTCGATTTGCATATTTGCCTTTTATTATATAGATCATTTTCAGTATCATCACTTGCAGGTGAGGCCTGTACCTGTTGGCTCCTAACAGGTGGCCAGAACTGCTGCATGTGTGTGTGAGTGGGCGTGATCAAGGTTTAGGATTCCAGGAAATGGTGGATCTCTTTCTTCTTCTTCTTCTTCTTCTTCTTCTTCTTCTTCTTCTTCTTCTTCTTTAATTCTCAAACTTCAATTCTGAGAGGACGGGACCAGAACAACCTGTAGTTCTGAGTAACAGGGCATGGGACAGGTGGAGATTCTGAGTCAGCCTTGTTAGAATATTTTGGGTCACAGTGGGTGTGGCTAGTTGCTCTGGCTTTCTGATTGGGTGGACACCCAGCCTTTCCGTTTGTCTCCGGCGAATAGGAACCACCCATTTAGAAAGACAGCTCGGCTCACTTCCAATGCTGGGCACACAGGCTGGCATGGACGGGCTGATGGGCGTGTCCTTGCCTCTAAGACCTGCCCACTCCCCCCCACCCCCCATCCCACAGGATCGCCTGTATTTTGTGATGGAGTATGTCACCGGGGGCGACTTGATGTACCACATTCAGCAGTTGGGCAAGTTTAAGGAGCCCCATGCAGCGTGAGTCTGGGCCAAGGTGAGGGTGGAGGGAAGATGGAAGGCTTGGGGGTCCAGCCATTGACCTCTGACCCCACCCCCTCCTCCAGGTTCTACGCAGCAGAAATCGCCATCGGCCTCTTCTTCCTTCACAATCAGGGCATCATCTACCGGTGAGCAGCCCCAGGCCTTTCCATGGAGGGGATCAGGCCCCTAGAGGGGAAGGAATTTGGACTTAGGGCTCGAGGCCATTGAACTCCCTTCCTGCTCACCCCACCCGCACCACAGGGACCTGAAACTGGACAACGTGATGCTGGATGCCGAAGGACACATCAAAATCACTGACTTCGGCATGTGCAAGGAGAATGTCTTCCCTGGAAACACGACTCGCACCTTCTGCGGGACCCCAGACTACATAGCCCCCGAGGTAAGCCTAACTCCGCTGCCCTGGGCGCTCTCCAAGTCCTCTGAGTGGTGGGGCTGGTTGTCTAGTATTCATAATGCGGGGGACCTGACCCTGGGGTATTTAAAATATATATATATTTCAGAGAGGAAGGGGGGGGGGAGAGAGAGAGAGAGAGAGAGAGAGAGAGAAACATCAATGATAAGAGAGAATCATTGGTCAGCTGCCTCCTGCACGCCCCCTACTGGGAATCAAGCCCGCAACCTGGACATGTGCCCTTGATGGGAATTGAACCAAAGACCCTTCAGTCCCCAGGCTGACGTTCTATCCACTGAGCCACGCCAGCCAGGGCTGACCCTGGGATCTTTTTTTTTTTTTTCTTTAAATATACTTTATTGATTTTTTTACAGAGAGGAAGGGAGAGGGATAGAGAGTTAGAAACATCTATCAGCTGCCTCCTGCACACCCCCTACCGGGGATGTGCCCACAACCAAGGTACATGCCCTTGACCAGAATCGAACCTGGGATCTTTCAGTCCGTAGGCAGACGCTCTATCCACTGAGCCAAACCGGTTAGGGCTCACCCTGGGATCTTTACATGAGTGTTGGGTGTTCTAATGGAGAGCAGCTCGGAGAGGCCTGAGCATTCAAAGTTGGTGGAGCTGGGTCTCTAAATAGGTAAAGTGGGCGGCACCTGTGGGTGAATGTTCTTAAAGAGTGGGACCAGCTTGCAGGAACCCCAGGAGAACACGGCCTGTTACTGGACTGTTCTAAGAAGGTGGAGACGAGTTCCAATTCGTTTGGGTGGGAGGGGCCCATCCCCCTAGAACAGTGGTCGGCAAACTCATTAGTCAACAGAGCCAAATATTAACAGGACAACGACTGAAATTTCTTTTGAGAGCCGAAAACCGACTTCTGCGCATGGGCCATGAAGTGTCCATCGCGCTGTACGTGCGCGCCCGCACGTGGTATTTTGTGGAAGAGCCACACTCAAGGGGCCAAAGAGCTGCATGTGGCTCGCGAGCCGCAGTTTGCCGACCACTGCCCTAGAACACTAAGCCGGTGGGGGCTGCCTCCTGAGTATTTCAAGTGGGCGGGGCATGCTCTGGCTCTGTAAAGGGGTGGAGCTAAGGATCTGACTGCACATATAGATAGCGTGTCTTCACTTTTCTGTGGGAGGAGGAGGTAGTGTGGGCGGTGCCATCTTTGATCTTTCCAGGTGACTCAATGCTAGTGCCTGAGTAACCAAGATCAATGGTTTCCAAACCTGGTTGGTAATCGGAATCGCCTGGGGAGGTTTTGAAAAAATACACACACATTCCTGCCTCTGACTCTGGCCTATTGAGGTTGGAATTCTTCGGGGCTTGGAATTTCTATTATTATTATTATTATTATTATTATTATTATTACTAGAGGCCTGTTGCACAAAGATTCGTGCAATAGGCCTTCCTTCCCCTGGCTGCCGGCACCAATTTTCCTCCTTCACCTGGGACCCAGGCCTTCGCTCTGGCCGCCGCCTTCCGTCTTTGCTCTGGCCGGAGCCTTCAGTCTTCACTCCAGCCGGAGTGCTGCTCCTGTAGCTCCCACCCTTCCCCTCTTAGCAGGTGTCCAGCCCTGCCCGGTTGCTTGGCGCCTGCATGCGTGCTGCCCAGAGGCCAAGTGGCTGGGAGGCGGGGCCGCCGCCATCTTTGTCGGGTTAATTTGCATACCCACTCCTGATTGGCTGGTGGATGTCATGAAGTGACAGTCAATTTGCATATTTATCTTTTACTAGTGTAGATTATTTTTTATTTTTTAAATATATTTTATTGATATTTTACAGAGAGGAAGGGAGAGGGATAGAGAGTTAGAAACATCGATGAGAGAGAAACATCAATCAGCTGCCTCCTGCACACCTCCTACTGGGGATGTGCCCACAAACAAGGTACGTGCCCTTGACCGGAATCGAACCTGGGACCTTTCAGTCCACAGGCTGAGGCTCTATCCACTGAGCCAAACCGGTTTGGGCTAGATTATTTTATTAATATATTTTTATTGACTTCAGAGAGGAAGGGAGAGGGAGGAATAGAAACATCAATGATGAGAGAGAATCATTGATCAGCTGCCTCCTGCACACCCCACACTAGGGATCGAGCTTGAAACTCGGGCATGTGCCCTGATCCAGGAATTGAACCATGGCCTCCTGGTTTATAGGTCGACGCTCAACCACTGAGCTATGCTGGCTGGGCGGAATTTCTATTTTTAAACAGTCCCCTAGTTGACTCTGAAATGCACTTAAGAATCTCTGGCCTCTGATTTAAACCCTTGCGCACCTGATACGGTAAGGAGAGGGTCCAGTTACTTGAATATTCTAGGTGGGTGGAACTTGTGACTTGGCCCTTAGATAGTCTTTGTATTTGGCACCCAAGGGCTCTCCTAAGAAGGTCAAGTTTGTTTCCCAGATTTCCCAAAGACCGGAGCTCTGGCCAAGGTATTCTGGATGGGGAGAATGTGTACTGAATACCCTTAAAGGGGGCAGGGTGTCCAGGGGATGAAGCCAGAAGGGTCCTATGCTTCTTAAAGCACAAGGCATGGGTTCTTGCCTCCCATTCTCTCTACCGCTGTCCCCCCTAGATCATTGCCTACCAGCCCTATGGGAAGTCTGTCGACTGGTGGTCCTTTGGGGTTCTGCTGTATGAGATGTTGGCGGGACAGGTAAGAAGCTGGAGAGAGGCTGACTGGGCTACAGGCAACACGGAATGGAGCGCCACCTGTTACATGACCTTTAATCTCAGGGAAATCCTGGAAGTGTAAGGCTGTAGTGTAGTGTAAGGCAGGGCTAGGAGGTGGGAAGGGCATGCCCAGATAGCGCTGTCCGTGGTCCTGAAGCACCGTCTTCCCAGGACGCCACCCCCTTCAAAGCACGATGTTTCAAATGCACAAAATAAAATAACAGGGTCACAAAGGAAATCAATCATATTAACATAGGATCACCAATGCTTTAAAAGTTTCATCGAATCTAATTTAACCAACTAAATAAATCTAATTTCAATATATACAGTTGCCTAGATATTAAACATTGGGATGTGGATTTACACTGAGTGGCCAGATTATTATGATCTCTGAACGCATAATAATCTGGCCACTCAGTATATATATATTAGAGGCCCAGTGCATGAATTCGTGCATGGGTGGGGCCTGGCCAGCCTGGCCAGGGCGAGGGGACACGGCGGTTGGCTGGCCTGCCTGTTGGTCGAACTCCTGGTCGAGGGGACAATTTGCATATTGGCCTTTTATTATATAGGATAGACACTGAGTGGACAGATTATTATGCGTTCAGAGATCATCATAATCTGGCCACTCAGTGTATATGTGATGCTCTATTAATGAACTAAATAGTAATATCTTTTTTTAAAAAATCCTCACTCAAGGATATTTTTTTCCCATTGATTTCTAGAGAGAGTGGAAGGGAGGGAGGAGGGAAAGAGAGAGAGAGAAGCATTGATGTGAGAGAGACACATCGATTGGTTGCCTCCTGCACTCACCCTGCAACCAAGGTGCATGCCCTTGACCTGGAATCGAATCCATGACCCTTCCATCCACGGGTCTATGCTCTGACCACGCAGCCGAACCTGCCAGGGCTAAATAGTAATATCTTGCAGGAATAGGAAGTACATGGGAAGGCTTACCAGTAATTTTGAAGTAGAGGTAACCGATATTTTGAGATATCTGCAACTCTAATGTGATAAAAAAAAAAAACACACAAAACACCCAACTATATATATCTGTGATTTCTATCACAGACGAAGCCACAAGGACTGCCGTGTTGCCCACATTCATAACTGAATGGAGCGCTAAATTCCAGTTAGACATTTAAAAAAATAAAGATGCGTTTTCCCCGTTTACGGGCCCCCTCAATGGCATAAACACTCTCTAGGCCCCACGTTAAGAATCCTTGCCTCGATGTGGCTCTTCCTTTCCCCAGAAGACCGGAGACCTCTCATCCAACCAGAATGCTGGTGCAGATTGCCCTGCAGTGTTCTCTCGCTTCTGTTTAAATGACATATTGCCTCATCAACACCCTGCTGATTTACATAGCAGATGCGAGGAGCCCGGAGCCTCAAAGAGGTGCCGAGAGCATCTGAGACAGGAAGTCAAAGCATTGGAGAAGGCGGGGGGTGGGGGTGGGGTGGGGGGGGAGATAGAGCTTTGGTAGTTTGCTCACATTTCCCCCTAGAACGTGAGGGGTGTATGTGTGTGTTCATGGTGGGGGATGAAGGTGTGGAGGCTGGGGAAGAGGTAGTTCGTCAGCCTCTGACTAGCTACCCCCCTCTACTTCCTTCCTCAGCCCCCCTTTGATGGAGAGGACGAGGAGGAGCTGTTCCAGGCCATCATGGAACAAACCGTCACCTACCCCAAGTCGCTCTCCCGGGAAGCCGTGGCCATCTGCAAGGGGGTGAGAGCCCTGACTCCCAGATGGTCCCCACTCACAAGCCACGCGCCCGCTGCCACCCTCCAGGGCTGCCCACACAGCCTCGGTGCATAGTTATTAGAAAGAGGCTCCCACTCCACAAGTCACTCTATTTCCACCTGCTGGAAACAATTTATATAACACAGCGGTTTTGTTAGGACAATAATCGACTGCCCACTGCCACCTCCCCCCCCCCCCCCCTTCAAGCATGGCCTCTGTTCCACCCGCCTCTGCCGCCCCCACTCCCCAGCTGGAGGCAGGGCCTGCCTCTCCGCAGCCAGGTGGCCCAGGTGAACCTAAGTCGCCAGGTGTCCTCCTGTGGGATCTTGGGTAGGTCAGGTCATCGGCGCCCTATAGCCTCATCTCCTCCTTTGGAGTGAATGCAGGAGGGAGCGCGTAGCCGAGAGCAGCTGTCCACAGGTGTCAGCCCACCTCTGCTCCTGGCTCCTGCCTCCATGTCTCTCTGACTGTCTCTCTCTCTCTCTCTCTGGGTTTGTCTCACCCTCTGCCTCCATCGGCACACGATGGGGCTCTTCGGTGTCTCTCCCTTTCCTGTCCTGTGTCCTTCGGTATCTCTGTCTACCCCTTCCATCTCTGTTCTCTCTCTCTCTCTCTCTCTCTCTCCCCCCCTTCCTCCCCCCACTCACGCACACACTCTGGGTGTCGGGCCTTCTCTCTCTGATTTCCCTCCTCCGCTCTTTTTGAGTCTCTGTCTTCATATCGGGTCCACGTGCCTCCCTCTGAGGGTTTGTCTCCCGGGTCTGTCCCCTGCCCCCTCTCCTCCGTGGCCTGTGTTCTCGGGGTCTCTGCCTTCCCTCCTGGTTCTCCTCCTCTCTCTGGCTCTCTATTGCACCCCCTTTTTTTTGGGGGGGAGGGCCTTCAATCTTTCTCTCTTTTTTCCTCTCCCTCTTCCATCCTCACTCCCCCCCTTCTGGGATCCCCCCCCCGCCCCCTCCTTGTCCACTTCCTCTCATTCTGGGTCTCTGTCTTCCTCTTTTTCTTTCATATTGGGCGGGCCTTCGTTTCTCTCTCTGGGGGTTTGTCTCTTGCTTCTCTCAACCCCCCTCTCTCTCCCTCTGCCCCTCCGCCCCATCGGTCTCTGATTCTGTCCTTGTCCACTTCCTCTCTCTGGGTTTCTCTGGCCCTCACACCCTCACGCCCTGATGTCTCCTTCTCCGTCTGCCCTTGGGTCTGTGGGCTTGGATTCCATCTACCCCATTCTCACTCGTCCCCCCCCCCTCCCTCTTTCTCTCTCCCTTCCTCCCCCGCCCCCCCTGCATCCTGTCCCCCCTGCTCTTCTTCCATCCTCGGATCTCTATGCATGTCTCTCTGTTCCTCCGTCCTTGTCTCTCTCCCTCTCTTTCTCGTTCTCTGCCCCCCCCGCCCGCCCCCCCGGTCTGGGACTTGTCTGTCCGTCCGTCTCTCTGTGTCCCCCACAGTTCCTAACCAAGCACCCAGCCAAGCGCCTGGGCTCGGGGCCTGATGGGGAGCCCACCATCCGTGCTCACGGCTTCTTCCGCTGGATCGACTGGGAGCGGCTGGAGAGGTTGGAGATCCCGCCTCCGTTCAGGCCCCGCCCGGTAGGTCGGCCTTCCAGAGCCAAACCTTGGTCCCTGGGGGAGGGGAGGGGGGCACCCAGGAGCCCCAATACCTATATGAGGAAGGGGGCGGGGTTTCCTCTCTGGAGAGCCCTGAAGGGAGACGCAGGGGCCCCAGGGATGTGCAGGGATTCCCAGGAGACAGGAGATGGATCTGGGGGACAGAGACAAGGACCCGGGGAGCGGGCAGAACGTCACGGTTCCTTCCCCGTGCCTCCCAGTGCGGCCGCAGCGGCGAGAACTTTGACAAGTTCTTCACGCGGGCGGCGCCCGCGCTGACCCCGCCGGACCGCCTGGTTCTGGCCAGCATCGACCAGGCCGACTTCGAAGGCTTCACCTACGTGAACCCCGATTTCGTCCACCCGGACACCCGCAGCCCCATCAGCCCGGCGCCTGTGCCAGTCATGTAATCCCACCCTCCGCCACTAGGTGTCCCCACGGCTCCCTCCGCCGCGCAAGCCTCGGCCCGACCTCACCGCCTCCCGAATCCTAGACCCTGCTCCCCAGCCTCCCGGCCCCTGCCCCTTGGGTGCTAGGTGCCCCTTCCAAGCGTCCCTGGCGCCCTCCACTCCACACAGTCTCTAGAGCCTCCCGGTGCTCTAGATGCCGCTGCGCTGAGCCCCAGATTCGCACCCACCGCCGCGTTCTGGACTCTGTTCCCCCAGGTTCCAGAACCACCCCCATCCCCACTCCACGGGGTTCTAGACTCCGACTTGGTAGAATCTCTGCCTCATTCTTCTTTTTGTTCTTTTTCATTCTGGGAAATAGTCTCATGGGGTGGGCTGTTCCAGACTCGGGTTCCAGGACAAACCCCCACCTCCGAGACCCCGCTCCCCGCCCCACCCCCTCCATTCTGGAGTCCATGGGAGGCTGTGCCCCCGCGCTCCAGTGCCCTCTTCCACGCCCCGGGGATGCCTGGGGGGTGCGGGGAGCCTTTCCCCGGCTGTTCTCAATCAGCTTTCCTTCTAGACTCCCCCCTCGTAACCCAGCCCAGCCCCTCCCCCTTCCCCCCCTCTACTCCCCCCGCCCCCCTGCCTGCCAGGTGCATGGCTCCAGTCCTGCTCGGAACCCCGCCCCCACCCCGCGCCTGCCACTCTCGGGGACTCCCCCAGCTCCTCTCCTCTCTGCCGCTCCCATCTGGCCACAGCTGCTGGAGAATAAATTTGGGATGCTGACGCCGAGGTGTCTGGATGTTTTCTTCTAAGCTGGGAGAAGGAAGGGGGTGCGGAGGTGGGACAATGACTGCACTTAGAAGCAAACTGAGAGAATGGGAGGGGGGCGGCAGACAGAGGGAATGGACCCTAGCGGGTTTGGCTCCCAAACCGTGGATAGAGCTTCCGCCTGCAGACTGAAGGGTCCCGGGTTCAATTCTGGTCAAGGGCACATGCCCAGGGTTGCGGGCTCGATCCCCAGTGGGGGGCGTGCAGGAGGCAGCCCATCCATGATTCTCTCTCATCATGGATGTTTCTATCTCTCCCTCCCTCTTTGAAAGAGGACTGAAGGGCACACGTGCCCAGGGGAGGGGGCGATGCACTGGGCATCAGGGAGAGACCCCGGCACAGAGAGCTCACACACTTACCGGGAGCATCGCACACGCTCACAGACACACTGACACCCAGACACTGGGGAGTCCTGCGGGGGGCGGCGGGGATGAAAGGCAAGCCGCCCACGGAGACACCTGGGGATCAGATCAGAGGGACTGACCCCACGACACAGAACCGAAGCGACCAGAACCCGTGAGCTTCAGGATCAGCGACAGAGGCGGCAGGCCGACGCGCCGTCCGGGCCTCCTTCCCTTGACCCACTTGCGAGTGGGGGGGAGTGGAGAGGACAGTGCAAAGGGACTACGCATCCCAGCAGACACCGCGGCGGACCCTTCCCCCAAGTGCAGCCCCTCGCCGCCAGGGCTTCTGGGAGATGTAGTCCCTGGACGGGGCCGGCCGGTGGAATGGTGTGCCTATGTCTGTGTATTTGGAAGGACTGAGCCCCAAAGCTTCGTGGGCTCCCTCGGGGAACCCCGGCGTCTCTTCATCCCTTTTGGGTTTCCGGGACTCAGTCTAGTTGGATGCTGGGGCTTCCCCTGTCTCCCCCAGCACCGCAGCGGTACCCCCACCCCGTGTCCGCCGCCCCCAGCCCCCGCCCGACCCTCGGCGGGCGGCCTGCCCCTTTAAGAGTGGCCCCGCTGACATCACGGCGGGAGGGGGGCGGGGGGGGCTGGCCCGGCTCCCGGCTCCGCGGCGGCTGCAGGACCCAGATCGCTCCGCGCCCGCCTGCTGCTCTGGGGACCCCGGCCCGGGACGCCCCCTCCCGCTGCCTCCAGCCCGCCCTGACCCCAGGCTCCGCCCCAGGCCCGGCCAGAGCCCCAGCCCTCCTCAGGGGACCCCAAGGATTGCCCCGCTGTCTCTCCTCCCAGGGTCTCTCTCTGTCTCTCTGTCTGTCCCTCTGCCTGGCTCAAGGTGTCTGGGTCTCAGCATCCCTCAGCCCGAGGCCTCTGAGCGCCCCGGTCTCCTTTTGTCTCTGCGCGCCTGACCTCCCCACTTCCTGCGCCCCAGTCTCTGAGCTGGGAAAGCGGGGCTCTGGGACCCGCTCTCTGCCCCTCCTGCTCTCTCTCTGTCTGTCTCTTAGGCCATCTCTGGGTCCCCTCCGTCTCCAGCCCTGCGAGGCTCAGGACGGCTCAGCCTCGAGGTCTGGGGGTGCCTAGGTCCTCCGCTGTCTCCCACTCCTCCGTGCGCCCCTGCCCCTCTGTGCGCCCCGGCCCCTGTCCGCGCTCGGCTCGGTTTCCATCCTCTCTCTCCCTGCCTCCCCCATCCTCAGGGCCCAGCGCCCCCTCCCGCATCCCTCCCCTCTCCTCCCTCCCCGCCCCTCCCCTCCTCCGCGGCAGCCAATGAGCGGCCGCGGGTCCCAGCTCCCGGCGTCGTCCGCCGAGTGAGGCCGCGGGCGCGGGGGGTGGGGGGTGGGAGGCCCGGAGGGGGCCGGGACGCCGGGCTCCGGGGCGGGGGCGGGGGGCGCGGGCATCGGCGACCCCGGTGGCGGCGGCGGCGGCCGGGGGAAGCCGCGGGGCCGGTCATGCGGCTGCGGGGCCCGCGGCCCGGAGCGTCCGCCCAGCCCTGAGCGAGGTGAGCTGAGCGCGAGGGGAGGGTCCTGGAGGGAGGCGGGGGGTTCCCCCGGAGGTGACTGGGCGCCGGGGGTTGGGGCTCAAAGGGGCCTGAGTGGCTCTGGGGGCCGGCATTCCGGCGGTCGGGACCTCCGAGTTCGGGAGGCGATGCGGGATGGAGGGACTTTGGGCCTAGGGAACCGGAGGACGGGGTCCGAGGGTCCGGAGTGAGGCAACTCTGCTGTTCACGTCCGAGTCGTAGGGACCGCGGGCCCCGGGCAGGGCGCAGCCCAGGTTCTTGAGGGGGGCGGTCGTGGCGGAGAGGGAGGGCGGGAGGGCCTGGCCCGCTAAGAGCAGGACGTGAGTCCGAGAAAGGGTTCCCGGAAAGCGGGTATGTCCCCCCCAGAGGTTGAAAGGCGATGGAGTCTGGACTTGGGCTTGGAGGAGGGGACCCCGGAGACCCGAATGCGCGCATCCAGGAGAGGCTGGGGAGAAGGAGCAGGAGGAGGCTCCGGGCCTGGGGGGAGGGTCCCCAAGGATGAGGCTGGAGGCTGGCGGAGAATGTAGAGTGAGGAGGAACTGGAGCAATGGAGGGGGCTTCCAGGCGGGGAGCGAGCCGGGGGACCGCGAGCCGGGTCCCAGCCCGAGTCGGAGGAGCCGATGGGAGGAGCTGAGGTCAGCTACCTGGGCGCAGGCGGCCAGGGAAACTGGGTTTCCGAGCGGAGCGGAGCGGAGCAGGCTAGACGAGGAGGAGCGAGGAGCTGGCGGTCAAGCCGGAGCCATGGGACGGGGGATGGGAGGAGAGCTGGTCTGAGCTCCGCCAGACCGGATCCCCGAGTCCTCCAGGAGGCGGGGGTGGGGGGTGGGGGTGGGGTCGGGGCAGCGGATGCTGCGATGAGGGTGGTGGTGGAAGTTGTCTGGGACCCCTCACTGGGGTGGGGCAGAGTTTCAAGGCTCCCGGCATTCCGATTTTAAAAAGTGGGGTCTCCAATCGTGGTTGCATGGTTGGGAAGTGTTGAGGGGCTCTTAACCTTCATCGTTCAAAAGATGATGGGGACGCTGGTACTCAGAGACGCAAAGGTCTCTGGTTGAGATAGGATGGGGGAGGGGGTCCCAGGGTGAGTCCCCCCCAAATCATGGGGTTGCCTAGTTTAGGGAAAAGTACGTGGTGGGGGTGAGGGTGGTGGAGAAGGGGCGAGGAGCATGCTCCTTGGAATCTTCAGGTTCCTGACTGGAATTTGGGGGGGCCCGGCTATGAACTGGAGAGCTCTTGTTTTGAGGATCCAGGGTTAGGGGATCAGAGTTCCAGGTTGGATGTTGAAGCGGGTCTGTAATTGGAAGTCCTTACATGGGAAGTGGAGACCAGAATCTCTGTGGAGAATTCTGGGGTCTCGTGTTTTGGGGGGGAGGGGGGAGAAACGGTGAGAAGGGAGGAGTGGGATCCTGGACTTCCTGATGGGGGTGTTGAATTCAGAGCACTGATCCTTGGTGTGGAGGGTCACTTGTTACAATGATTGGTGTGCTCTGGTTGGGGTGCTGAGTTGTTTGTGTGTGTGTGGCGGGGGAGGGTGGGGGAGGTCCCTAGATCATGGTTTTGTCATTCTGGAACCTCCATCCAAGTTTGTGGGTCCCAGTGTTTTGGGATCCAGCAGCCTGGGATGGAGTTCCAGGACCCCAGGTCCAGGGGTCTGCCTGGGTTTGGGACTGGGGGGAATTCAGGTTCTGGAATACCAGATTGGGGCACCCAATTGAGGTCAAGATACAGGCCCAGAGTTAGAAGTTCTTGGTGTTAGAATTGGATCAAGAGATGCGTCTAAGAGTTTAAACGTAGGTGAAGGGCTCAACTCAAGTCTTAGGTAGGCCTGAGGTCAAGGGCCTGAGGCCAGGGTTTGGGGTGAGGGTCCTTCGCTGGTGACTCACTTGGGGGATTTCTGGTTTCTATTTAGAGACAGAACTCAAAAGAAAGGGGTCGGCAGATGGAATCAAAACTGAGTGGCTTGAGTCAAGGTTTCTATACAGGTCACGCTGCTCAGCACCCAGTGCCGACATTTCAACACTCAGGGTCCAGGGTCCCAGGTCCTGGCTCAGAGTTGAGGTCACAGGCCCTTGTTGGAGTGTGGTATTCGAGGTGTGTGGCTTGCAGCAGGGCACAGAGTCAAGGCTGGGGGTGCGTGCCTGGCCCCAGGGTTGACGTGACTGATCACTGTCATAGCTTCTGAGTCACAGGACCAGGATCCGTCTGGTCTAGTGTCTGTGGTTCAGGTCTTGGGTGAGCGCATGAGGTTCAGATCGGATGGCTTGGTTCTGGGGTGGAGAATCTAGAAACTACATTTCTAGTTGGGGTCATGATATTTGGCATCCACGTCCCTACACGTGGTTGGATTATGGTTGGAAATCTTATCCTGGAGCTGGGGGGGTGTTGGTGTGTGTGTGGGGGTCTCTGATCAGGATCTAGAGCCAGAGTACAAGTGACAAGTGTCAGGTTCAGGAAGGCCAGGCCTACGGGTGAAGGTCATCATTGGGTGTCACCGGTTCAAATCCATGAAGGACACAGAGGGCCAATGGGAGAGGGTTGGGGGTTGGTTGTGTCTGGCCAGGGTTCGCCAGCCCAGGTGGCTGCCTGGGAGTGAGGAGTCTAGTGGGTCCCACCAGACCTTCTCCAGGACAGCTTCCCTCCCCCAGGCCCCGCAGGGCGCCCCCCGCCGCTGAGGATGAGTCACTGCAGCAGCCGCGCCCTGACCCTGCTGAGCAGCGTGTTCGGTGCGTGCGGCCTGCTGCTCGTGGGCATCGCGGTCAGCACCGACTACTGGCTCTACATGGAGGAGGGCACGGTGCTGCCGCAGAACCAGACCACGGAGGTCAAGATGGCCCTGCACGCCGGCCTCTGGCGCGTCTGCTTCTTCGCAGGTACACACCTCACCTGCTCTCTGCTCGCCTGTCCCTACCTGGACTGAGTGGGATCCCAGAGTTCTCTCTCTTTTTGAAAAAGTGTATATATATATATATATATACTTTAATTTTTTAAAATTGATTTCAGAGAGGAAGGGAGAGGGAGAGAGAGATAGGAACATCAATGATGAGGAGAATCATTGACCGGCTGCCTCCTGCACACCCCCTACTGGGGATTGAGCCCACAGCCTGGGCATGTGCCCTTGACCGGAATTGAACCCGAGACCCTTGAGTCCACAGGCTGACACTCTATCCACTGAGCCAAACCAGCTCGGGCTAAAAAGTATATTTTTATTGATTTCAGAGAGAGAGAGAGAGAGAGAGAGAGAGAGAGAGAGAGAGAAACATAAATGAGAGCGAATCATTGATCAGCTGTCTCCTGCACACCCCTACTGGGGATTGAGCCCACAACCTGGGCATGTGCCCTTGACCGGAATTGAACCCGAGACCCTTGAGTCCACAGGCCGACACTCTATCCACTGAGCCAAACCAGCTAGGGCTAAAAAGTATATTTTTATTGATTTCAGAGAGAGAGAGAGAGAGAGAGAGAGAGAGAGAGAGAAACATAAATGAGAGAGAATCATTGATCAGCTGTCTCCTGCACACCCCCTACTGGGGATCGAGTCCACAACCCAGGCATGTGCCCTGACTGGGAATGGAACCATGACCTCCTGGTTCATAGGTCGATGCTCAGCCACTGAGCCACACCAGCTGGGCGACCCCACAGTTCTTTATTCTTAGTTCCATCTCTGGGTCCCAGAAATCCAGACACCCATCCTGGAGAATCGATTCCTCCCTGGAGACCCAATTCCAAGCCCTCTATGTCCTGCCTCCAGGAGCCCCAAAGCTCACACCATCTCCTGGCCCCTAGTCCCCTGGGACCCGCAGTCTCCCCGCCTCCCTTAGTGGTGGTCCTCTAGGTTCAGAACGTGTCCTCTGGACAGCTCCCGTGCTCAATGGACAGGATAAAAAAAATCCACGCCTCCCAACCATGACAGAGACGCCACGCCCCCTGCCAGGGATCTTGCCACCCGCTGCCTGATTCTCTCTAAGGATCCAGGAGTCGGGGCCCACAGCCCCTCCTCACTTGGGACCTAGGGTTCCAGCCTTGTCTCTCTCCATGAGGCTGGGCTCTAGGGCAGCCAAGAACAGGAGCCCCCAGACACCCTGCGCATCTCCTTCCCTAACCCTTGGGTTAAGCCATCCCCAGCCCCCGGTCTCCCCACTGTGCGTGGTGCCCCTGACTGCCTTTCCAGAGCGTAGGAACCTCTCATCCAGCCCTGCCTTCCTATCCATCCCCCAGGTCGGGAGAAGGGTCGCTGCGTGGCCTCGGAATATTTTCTTGAACCGGAGATCAACTTGGTGACGGAAAACACCGAGAATATTCTGAGTGAGGGGAAGCGGGGGCCTGGGGAACAAGGGGGCAGGGTCACAGGACAGTCCTGGGAGAAAGGGCAAGGCCAGGGAAGAGGGGGGGAGGGTAGAAGAAAAGGAGTGGAGGCTGTAAAGAAGGCAGAGTGGCTGGGTAAGGAGGAGGGGCGGACAAGGGGAGTGGCCTAGATAATTGGTGGGCGGGGCCAACACACAAAAGGGGTGTGGTCAACTCAAAAGGAGGTGTGGCCTGGGTGAAGGCCGCCAGTCAGCAGTGGAATTATCAGAAAGGGGAAGAGTCTGTGGAAAGGAGAGAAGCCACCCAAAGGGGTACGGGGGATGGTGAAAGCGGGGAGGTCATGGGGAATGGGGAGGTGTCCCCCCCAATTACCCCCCCTCACCTCCTGTCTCTCCCCTCCCCCAGAGACCGTGCGCACAGCCACCCCCTTCCCCATGGTCAGCCTCTTCCTCGTGTTCACCGCCTTCGTCATCAGCAACATCGGCCACATCCGCCCACAGAGGACCATTCTGGCCTTCGTTTCTGGAATCTTCTTCATCCTATCGGGTGAGCCCCAAAGGAAAGCACTTACGGAGCGGGGGGGCCTCTTTGAGGTTCCAGGTGGTTCCCTCTCCCACTAAGAAAGCCACTTCCTTGCTGTGTGTTCCTGGAGGAGTTGCAGAACCTCTCTGTGCCCCCCTTTTCCTCTGGGAGAGGGAGAGAGCAGCGCCCGTGCCACAGAGGGCCGAGTCTCAGCGAGTGCTCCTGAGGTGCTCCGGGGGTACCAGGTCTGTGCGGGTACTCAGGACCCTGTGAGGGGAACGCTGTTCACAGCCCCATTTCACAGATGCGGAAACAAACACTCGAATGAGATGAGGTCATTTGCTCAGGGCCGCACAGCCCGGGAGAGGCGGAGCTGGGGCTCAAATCGCCACGCATGTTGCCTCCACAGGCTGTGTTTTGAACTGCTCCTGGGATTACAAGTCACAGATTACAGGGCTCTTTATTTCTCTGAAAAATTTCCAAATAGTGCCGAAACCGGTTTGGCTCAGTGGATAGAGCGTCAGCCTGCGGACTGAAAGGTCCCAGGTTCGATTCCGGTCAAGGGCATGTACCTTGGTTGCGGGCACATCCCCAGTGGGAGGTGTGCAGGAGGCAGCTGATCGATGTTTCTCTCTCATCGATGTTTCTAACTCTCTATCCCTCTCCCTTCCTCTCTGTAAAAAATCAATAAAATATATTAAAAAATTTTTTTTCAAATAGAAAAGGCAAAAGATGTTGGGGCCATCACTTAGTCAACCATTACCCTATGATCAGGCTTCATTTGTCTAGAATCTGTTCATCTATCTGTATTTCTACCCATCCATCAACCTTCCTTCTTCTTCTTCTTCTTCTTCTTCTTCTTCTTCTTCTTCTTCTTCTTCTTTCTTCTTCTTCTTCTCCTCCTCCTCCTCCTCCTCCTCCTCCTTCTTCTTCTTCTTCTTCTTATTAATTTAAAAATTATTGTTGTTAGAGAGAGATTGATTTGTTGTGCCGTTTATTTATGCATTCATTGGTTGATTCTTGTATGTGCCCAGACCGGGCATCGAACTTGCAACCTCGGTGTATCGGGACGGTGCTCTAACCAACTGAGCTAGCTACCCAGCCAGGGCTTTATCTCCCCCCTCCCCCGCCTTTTTTTAAAATGCATTTCAAAGCGAGTTGCAGCATCAGTACACGTTCCCCTAAATACTTCATTGTGCATGTCATTAGCCAGAATTCAATATGTGTCTCTAGTTCTTTCTCTTCCGCACGAGGAGTGATCGCACTCCCTTCTCATAACATCTCTGCCCAGGAGTTATTATTAGCGCTCACTTAATAAAAATGGGGGTACTGAGGCCCCGGGATTGTGCAGGGAGTTGCCCAAGATTCCAAACATCAGCTGGTGCCCGAGGACTCGAGTCCGCTGAGGCCTGAAGGAGCGTCCTTCCTGGTGTTCCCTCTTCCCAACTGCAGCTGCAGCTGTTGGGTCTACTCAGGTCAGGTCAGCCCAGGTCAACTCAGCTCCATCGCGTTTCACTCCATCCATCTGGTCTACCTAACCCCAATCCATTCTGACTCAACTCTTCGGTTCAATTCAAATGAACTCAACGTAATTAAACTCCATTCAGGTCCTTTTAATCCAGTCGATATCTATTTCCATTCGGTCCCTGGGGGCCCCCATCCGCTCCCTGTTTTGAGGTGCCTCTGCGAGTGTCCCTTCCACATCCTGCGTGGTGCAGGGTTCAGGCTCAGGGTTCAGGCTCAGGGTTCAGGCTCAGGGTTCAGGCTCTGGAGGAGGCCTGCACACAAATGAGAGAGACAAGACAAGAAAATAAGAATTTGGGAATTGGGGGTCAGGCGGAAACCCACGAGAGGACTACGCTTTGCTCTGGCCTTTCGATCCCTTTTATTCAGGTTTGGGATCCACCCATAGCCCTTAGGCAGGCAATTTCGAGTAACAGCTCCATGATAGCCCATCAGCAAGGATTTACATGAGACTAAAAGGTGGAAGTTGCTTCAGCTCCCTTTGTCTCCACCAGACAGTGGGTGTATGGCTCTGACCCTTGCCCCAGCCTCAAGGTTGACCAGCCTTCCGGACCCCTTGTCCACCTCTTTCTGCTAGTGAAAGCAATGGGGCAGCTTCCAACATGCCTCTGCATATAAAGATGGGTTTTTGGATGTCCCCTCCCCCAGCTTTCTCTAGGTGAATCCTCCCTCCTGCCTCCAACTTGAACCGACGAGACTTTTTTCCAGGGAAACCGGGGTGCAACCTCTGTGCACACTTGAATCACAGCCTGGGGAGCCAGACACTGAGCTAAAATAAGACACCTCGGCTGTCACCATCCCAGAGTGTCGGAGCGAAAGGATGATCATTTTTTTTTCAGATGGAAAAAAATAGTGGCCCTAGAGAGAGCGAGAAAGTGGGGCATGGAGGTGTTCTTTAATCCGCCCGAAGAAAACCCCATTGTTTGCGGCTCACAGAGTTGGAAATAGTGGAGGAGACCTAAGCTAGTCAGTCAGTGGCCGGGCTGGGGTTAGAACGGAGGGTTTTTCCCATCACCAAAGCCATGCTCACACCAGCGCAGCGGGACCGGACTTCCCAAGGTCAGGCTGAGGATCAATGATGCTGTCAGGGCTGGGAGTCAGGCGTCTGATGTAACAGCAGAGTCATTGGAAGGGCATTGAACTCCACGTCCTGAACTCGTTTCTCCGGGTCATTTCATAGGCTCTGACCTATGCACCCACCGCAAGGTACCCATCATGTACATTCAAGGTGGTGGGTGGAGCGGCTGAAGGAGCCTGCGGCTATGAACCCGGAGAGACGGGCTCAAATCCCAGCACTTCCTCTGTGTGCTACAGCCTTCCTTTGCCGAGCTGTTGAGAGAACAAATCTTGGCCAGGGGTCGGCAAACCTTTATTTTTTGTTTTTATTGTTGAAAGTATTACATAGGTCCTCCTTCCGCCCCCACCCCCCATAAACCTCTTCCAGCCTGCGCCTGTCTCTCCCCTCCCCACATCAAACTTTAGATAGCAAATATTTCAGACTTTGTGGGCCATAGGATTGTCGTGGCCAAAGCACCCAGGCAGTGGGGCACAGCTGAGTTCCATGAATACTATTATTTATGGACCCTAACATTAAAAATTGATGTAATTTTCATGGGTCACAAAATATTTTTTAAATGTTTAAAATTGAATTTATTAGCATTGGTTAATAAAATTATATAGGTTTCGGGGGTACAATTCCCTAGTACATCACCTGTATATTGCATTGTGTGTTCACCACACCAGACAATAGTATGGTGCTTACCAGAGAGAAAGGGGGGTGGGTAGAGGGAGATGGTAGTGGGTAAAGGGCGGGTAAATGGTAATGGAATGAAATATTTTTTCCTCCACACCATGAAATAGTGTAAAAACTAGGCTTAGCTCACAACCCGTACGCACACCCACACACACACCGTGGGACAAATCATAGTTTGCCGATTCCTGTGGTCTAGATCAGTGGTCGGCAAACTGCGGCTCGCGAGCCACATGCGGCTCTTTGGCCCCTTGAGTGTGGCTCTTCCACAAAATACCACGGCCTGGGCGAGTCTTATTTTGAAGAAGTGGCGTTAGAAGACGTTTAAGTTGAAAAAATTTGGCTCTCCATAGAAATGTCAATCGTCATACTGTTGATATTTGGTTCTGTGGACTAATGAGTTTGCCGACCACTGGTCTAGATCATGAGTGTGAAGGGCCAACCCGGGGCCTGATCTACAGCAATAACTACTGGACATGTCATCGTGTTTCACACACATAAAGAGTCGTAGCAACAGCAACAAGCTTAATAAGAAACACTTTATTGAGTGCCATGGTTTGGGGAAGTTCGATGTGCTGTATGCAAATTAAGCTATCTCTTTTTCTCCGCCTGGGAAGGCAGACATCATTATTATTCCCGTTTTCCAGTTGAGAAAACAGAAGCAATCAGAGGCTAAGTTGCTCCATTGTGGAAGCCAGACCACGGCTCTCTGCTGCCCCAGGAAATCATAAAAACGAAGGTGATTTAAAAAGAGAGGAAAGGCCCTGGCCTGGCCGGTTTGGCTCAGTGGATGGAGTGTCCGCCTGTGGACTGACGTGTCCCGGGTTTGATTTTGGTCAGGGCACATGCCAGGGTTGCAGGCTCAATCCTCAGTAGGGGGCGTGCAGGGGGCAGCCGGTCAATGATTCTCATCATTGATGTTTCTATCTCTCCCTCTCTGAAATCAATTATATATATATATATATATATATATATATATATATATATATATATACACACACACACACACACACACACACCATATATATATATTAGTAGCCCTGTGCATGAATCCATGCTCCAGTAGCTCACTGCCACCCTCCAGTAGCTCTCTGCCTGCTGCCCCGCCCTCCTGTAGCTCCCCCTGCCCCCTCCCCTCCCGTCCCTACCTCATAGCTTGCTGCCCTGCCGCCCCCTCCTGTAGCTCTCCGAGCCCGCTTGTAGCTCACTGCCCCACCCTCTTGCTGATCCATGATCCCATTGTTACACGGTCGGTCATTACACTTCACAGAGTAACAACCATTTGCATATTACATCTTTATTATATAGAATATATATAAAATAAAATGAAAAGAGAGGAAAGGATGGACAATAGCACCAATATCTTAGGTCTTGGAATGAGACAATTTGTTCCAACCACCTCATGAGGAAACCAAGATGGAGAGAGAGAGAGGGAGAGGGAGGAGTTACCCTGTGGGGTTGGCCTTCAGTCCTGGAAAAGGCAGTGCAAGTGTTGGGGCAGGAGAGGGACAGGGTCACACCCCTCAGGGCCTGTGTTGGGGATGGACGAGAGGGAAGTGGGCAAACCAAGGAGGGGGCTTATGCAGTGGTCCGAGCGATAGCAGATGAGGTTGGAGCTGAGCTGGGGCTGGAAGGATAAAGGGGCTTTGAGAGAGGACTATCCACAGAAAAATCAATAGACCCAGGTGGCTGCCTGGGTTTGGTTGGTGAGAGACGGAGTGGGGAGCTGGAGTGGCATTGATTTTTTCCCCAGGTCATAAGAGGCGTGCTTCCCGGGCACGGCCCTGATTAACCCCTGATCCACAAGAGCGTGTTCTATGCCTGTGCTCCTGTATTCACTCATCAAACATCTGCGGAGACCTCCTCCAGGCAGGCCCTGCGCTGGGCACTGGAGACATGGCTGAATCTTTTTTTTTATAATATATTTTATTGATGTTTTTACAGAGAGGAAGGGAGAGGGATAGAGAGTTAGAAACATTGATCAGCTGCCTCTTGCACGCCCCCTACTGGGGATGTGCCCGCAACCAAGGTACATGCCCTTGACCGGAATCGAACCTGGGACCCTTGAGTCTGCAGGCCGACGCTCTATCCACTGAGCCAAACCAGTCAGGGCATGAATCTTAAATGAGAGCCTGCATGCAGTCACCCTCAGAACAGCCCCCGACAGCACGTCCATCAATCACAGCTTGTCACGGGCCACCGACATCTTCAGTGCTTTGACGAGCTCCCATCGCACGTAGAATACGCCCCAACTCCTCAAGCTGGCCTCCCCGGGCCAGATCTGTGACCTCAGATCTGTGACCTCATTTCCTAACCCACTGACACTCCCTCCTTTGCTTATAACTTCAGCCACACTGGCCTCCTACTACTCCTTGAAAATGCACATCTCACCCGTCTGGCGTGCCTCAGTAGTTGAGTGTCGACCTATGAACCAAGAGGTCATGGTTCCATTCCCAGTCAGGGCACATACCCGGGTTGCAGGCTCGATCCCCAGTAGAGGGCATTCAGGAGACACTCAATCGATGATTTTCTTTTATCATGGATATTTCTATCTCTCCATCTCCTTTCCTCTCTCTGAAATAAATAAAAACATTTAAAAAAAAGAAAAAACATGCACATCTCAGCCTCATCCAAGGACTTTTACACTCACTATCCCTCCATACTCAAAGTCTCTTCCCCCTGATCTTCAAGTGAGGATTTTTAAAAAATATATATATTTTATTGATTTTTTACAGAGAGGAAGGGATAAGAATAGAGAGTTAGAAACATCGATGAGATAGAAACATCAACCAGCTGCCTCCTGCACACCTTCCACTGGGGATGTGCCCACAACCAAGGTACATGCCCTTGACCGGAATCGAACCTGGGACCTCTCAGTCCACAGGCCGACGCTCTATCCACTGAGTCAAACCAGTCGGGGCCAAGTGAGGATTTTTTTAAAAAAAATATATTTTATTGATATTTTACAGAGAGGAAGGGAGAGGGATAGAGAGTTAGAAACATCGATGAGAGAGAAACATCGATCAGCTGCCTCCTGCACACCTCCTACTGGGGATGTGCCCGCAACCAAGGTACATGCCCTTGACCGGAATCGAACCTGGGACCTTTCAGTCCGCAGGCTGGCCCTCCAACCACTGAGTGAAACCGATCAGTGCCCCTCCTTGTTTTGTATTTGTTTCTTAGCTCGATTCCTACTCTGCTACGTCATCTTATTTGTTTCCTGTCCCCTCCTACCAGCATGTAAACTCCGAACACCAGGGACCTTTACAAATACCTGCCGATCCTGAATGAGTTGCTGGTACAAAGCACGTACTGAAGGATTTGTAGAAGGGATGAATGAATGACAAGGACAGCTCAGGGCAGGCTGGAAAAGGGGAGATGCATTCGCCCGACACAGCCGGGTGGTGGGGACGGCGGGAGTGACCAGGGTTCCAGCAGGAGGTGACATCCAAGCTGATGATGCTGAAGGAGCGAGGGGGACTTTTTCAAGGGAAGAAAGAGAAGTAGAGGTGCCTTGTCTGAGATGGAATTCATAGCGCGTGAGGAAAACCCTAGGAAGAAGCAGTGAGGACTCAGGTAGACGCGCGTGGCGCTCTCCGTGGTGCTGAATCGCTGTTGTTCTAAAGGCAGGGAGTCTCTATTCTATTCCTGCCTATTGTGCCCTGAGAATTCTGGAACAGCTGCAGTGGAGGGGGTGGGGAGAGAGTTGGGTTACAGAGAAAGGGAGGGAGAAGAAGAGGAAAGGAGGGGAATAAAGGGGCGGGAAGGAGGGGGGAGAGAAGGTTACTTTTGGAGAACCAGAGCCGCCAGGAAAGAGACAGAATGACAAGAATAAGCTACCTCCTGACATAATGACTAAAATCTTTGTATTTGTCAATGGTTGTTTCCTTCCTACCAACCCCTGCTCCTGACCTTCCTCATGGAGAAGGTTTGTTAGCTAGAACTGTAACGTGAAACGTGGGACTTAAGGCGAGGCCGGCGTGGTTAGTGGGCATCGGCGCCTGGAGTGTCAGGCTGTGGGATGAAAACCTTTTTCTATGGGTGGGAGGGAGCCCAGGGAGAGTTTTGACCAGAAAGGGACGGAATCCAGTACAGGTGTTCGAAAGAGCCGCTTTCTGAAACAGGGAGCTGATGACTGGGGAGCAGTGGGTACAGGCATAGAGAATGGGCCTCCGCTGGCTCCGCGGACTTGGGTTTGCAGGGGGGGGGGGTTTGATTTTTTTATGAGAGACTCAGGAAGTAAAAGGAACAGGACTTGATGCCTGAGCATCCTTTTTATTTTTTGTTAGTCCTCACCCAAGGATATTTTTTCTCCCAGTTATTTTTAGAGAGAGTGGAAGGGGGAATAGAGAGAGATAAAGAGAAAGAAAGAAAGAAAGAAAGAAAGAAAGAAAGAAAGAAAGAAGGAAAGAGGCCTGGCCGGTGTGGCTCAGTGGTTGAGCATCGACTTGTGAACCAGGAGGTCAGGGTTCGAGGCTTGATCCCCAGTGGGGGGGTGTGCAGAAGGCAGCCAATCCATGATTCTCTGTCCTCATTGATGTTTCTGTCTCTCTCCCTCTCCCTTTCTCTCTGAAACCAATAAAAAATATTTAAAAAAAAAAAGAAAGAAAGAGAGAGAGATGTGAGAGAGATACATCCATTGGTTGCCTCCTGCATGCTCCCTGACCTGGGCGGGGATCAACCTGCAATCCAGGTACATGCCCTTGACCGGGAATTGAGCCCTCGACCCTTGGGTGTGTGGACTGATGCTCTAGCCACTGTACAACTCCGGCTAGGGCCTGAGCATCCTTGCTAGAGGAATCAAGATGACCCTCCCTCCCCTGCATCTGACTAGGGTACCCGACTGAGTGTGGTGTGTAAGCTCCCCTTTCCTGGAAACCCGCTCATCTGTCAAGACTCACCTCAGATGCCTTCCACCACGTGACACATCATGGGCCCCCTCTTTATAAACGTCAAAATTATGGGGTACCAGAGGTTCAGCGTGCTGTGAAAGTTCAGAAAGGATTAATTCTTAGAGGAGGCTGAGAGATGGTGGGAGTTAGAGTGGATTAAAAAGGGGAAGCAGCCTGGCCGTCATGGCTCAGTGGTTGAGCGTCGACCTATGAACCAGGAGGTCATGGTTCGATTCCCGGTCGGGGACATGCCCGGGTTGTGGGCTTGATCCCCAGTGTGGGGCGTGCAGGAGGCAGCCGATCAATGATGCTCTCTGATCATGGATGTTTCTATTTCTCTCTCTCCCTCTCCCTTCCTTTCTGAAATCAATAAAAATATATTGGGGTTTTTGTTGTTTTTTTTTTAAGGGGGAAGCAACTAGGAGCTTTTGCTGGCAGTTCCAGTTGCAAAGCATGTACCCTCATCCACTTGACTAGTATTTTATTATGTGCTGGGTCGTGTACTAGGCGTTAGGAATGCAGTGTGAACAAGGTAGGCTAGTTTCAAGCATCCCCTTTGAGGTTGGGGAGATGTGTGACGAAAACTTACAAGTAGGTGGAGAATGGAATGTCAGGGGGTGATAAGTGCCACAAAAAAATAAAAAGGAAGTAGGTCATGATTTTATCTCACCTCAGTCACTCTGATTTTTTAGTGAAAACTTAAAAAAAAAATCTATAGAAAGTACAATGAATGCTGGTATACCATTTCCCACCTGGATCCTGCATTTTGTTAACATTTCCCATTCTCTCTCTCTCTCTCTCTCTCTCTCTCTCTCTCTCTTTCTCTCTCTCCCATCCTCCCTCTCCCGCCACCTTCTGCTACACACACACATTTTTTTTTTTTTTTAATTTGCCATTTGAAAGTAAGTTGCAGGCATCAGGATGGTTTATCTCGAGACATTTTAGCTTGTATCTCTAAGAGTAAAGGCATACTTCTCTATAACTAGAACACCGTGACCACCCCCAGAAACTTTACAGTCATTCCATAAGAGAATGGATTCCATTTTCAAAATGTCCCAGTGGTTTTAAGACTGCCTTTTCGCCCTGGCCGGTGGCTGAGTTAGTTGGAGTGCTGTCCCATATGCCAAAAAGTTGCGGGTTCGATTCTGGTCAGGGCACATACCTAGGTTTCTGGTTCGATCTCCCATCGGGGCGTGTACGGGAGGCAACTGACTGAAGTTTCCCTCTCACATCGATGTTTCTCTCTCTCTCCCCCCCCCCTTCCTCTTTCTCTAAAATCAATTTTTAAAAAGAGAGAGTTCTTTAAAAAGAAAAAAAAAATCCTTTTATAGCTTTCTCCCACAACCAGAATTCAATCCAGGTTCACACATAGTATTTGGTCAATGTCTCTTTTAGTCTAGCCGAGTTCTCCTACTATTTTATTTACAACGTTGACTTTTAGAAATGTACTTCATTATAAAAACATAGAAAGAATAGTATAGAGAAATGCCACAACTCTCCTTCACTGAGCTGCAACAATGATCAACATATGGTGAGTCTTTTTTTAAGCCACACTGCCGTACCTCCCTTCTCTCCCTTCTACACTTCACCACGGTATTTTAAAGCCTTAAGTCACCGTACCCACCAACATTCCAGCGTCTCCCCGGGGAACGCGCATTTTGTTATTTAACGTAGCCGTCCCAGCGCCATAGTCGCGCCCAAACAATTAAGAATAGTAGCTTAATATCATTTAATATCTAGTAAGCGTTCCACGTCCCCGCCTGTCTCATAAACACCTTTTTTTTTTAGTTACTTTGGTGTAAATGAGGATCCGTGTTCCACTTGTGTGTTCCGTGGATAGACCTCCGGAGCCTCTTTTATTTATTTATTTTGAAAATCCTCACCCCGAGGATATTTTTCCCATTGATTTTCAGACGGAGTGGAAGGGAGGGAGGAGGGCGGGGGTGGTGGGTAGAGAGGGGGAAGAAAAAAAACATCCACGTGAAAGAGACACATGGATGGGTTGCCTCCCGCACGCGCCCTGACTGGGGCCGGGGAGCAAACCCCCAACCGAGGTACGTGCCCTTGACCAGGAATTGAACCCGAGACCCTTCAGTCTGTGGGCCGATGCTCTGACCACTGAGCCAAACTGGCCAGGGCTCCAAAGCCCCGTTTAGCCCATACCAGCCCCTCTCCTGTTGTTTCCTCACTGTTTATTTGTTGAAGAAATCTGGGCATCTGTCTTATAGAACTCCCTCGCTCCACATTCTTCCAATTGTGTCCCTGGGTCATGGTTTAGCATGGCCATCAATCCCTGTGTTTTTCTGTAACACTGCTGTTGATCAGGTCCAGGTTTGATTTTATTTTATTTTTTTTTAATGCCCTTGACCAGAATCGAACCTGGGACCCTTCAGTCCACAGACCGATGCTCTGTTCATGGAGCCTAACCGGTTAGGGCCAGGTTTGATTTTTGTGGTTGTTGTTAATCCTTACCTGAGGATATTTTTCCATTGCATTTTTTAAGAATATATTTTATTAAATTTTTTACAGAGAGGAAGGGAGAGGGATAGAGAGTTAGAAACATCGATGAGAGAGAAACATCGATCAGCTGCCTCCTGCACACCTCCCACTGGGGATGTGCCCGCAACCAAGGTACATGCCCTTGACCGGAATCGCACCTGGGACCTTTCAGTCCACAGGCCAACGCTCTATCCACTGAGCCAAACCGGTTAGGGCTGCATTTTTTTTTTTTTTTTTTTTTTTAAGAGAGAAGGGAGGGCTGAAACTGGTTTGGCTCAGTGGATAGAGTGTCGGCCTGCGGATTGAAGGGTCCCAGGTTCGATTCCGGTCAAGGGCATGTACCTTGGTTGCAGGCACATCCCCAGTGGGGGGTGCGCAGGAGGCGGCTGATGGATGTTTCTCTCTCGTCGATGTTTCTGACTCTCTATCCCTCTCCCTTCCTCTCTGTAAAAAATCAATAAAATATATTTTAAAAAAAAGAGAGAGAGAAGGGAGGGAGAGGGGGTGGGGAGAGAAAGAGAGAGAGAGAGTTGTGGGACACATAGGTTGGTTGCCTCTTGCTGGGTGGGGAAGAGGGGGGGAGGTAATGGGAATCTAGCTTACAACCGAGGTACATGCCCTTGACCAGAATTGAACCTGCAGCCCTTCAGTCCACGGGCCAACGCTCTAATCACTGAGCCACACGAGCCAGGGCTGATTTATTTATTTATTGGGGGGGGGGAGGCAAACATACCTTATTTTTTATTATTGATTTATCGGTCTTAAAGACAACAATCACTTACTCTCACATGGTTTGACGAGGTGCTCCAGGCGGGGCTGGGTTTGGCGGCTCAGCTTCTCACCGCAGTTCTGTGTTTTTTTGCGGGGCCTCGCTCCCAGCGTCTGTCCTCCTCATGTTCTGGGGGTGGGACTAGGGCCGAGGATGGAATTGAGGTGTGCAAGGGACCCGAGATTCAGCCTGGAGGAGGTGACCCGGGCACAAACGACATACCGTCAATTCCAGCGCACCCACCTCCTCCTTCCCTTTGAATAGCGTCTGTGAAATGCTCTAGAGCTAGGTGGGTGCTGCCTGCTTCTGGCTGCGTCCCACCGGAGACGGAATAGTGTCTGCTTGTCTCTCTTGGAGATGGTACGACGGACGGCTGCCTCCGTGCGATCAGCTCCACCCTGTCATTCATTGTTCTCGGGTAGAATAGCTCTCACCCGGGATGGGTTGGAGGGGTTCCTCGTGGCATCGTGCAGTTCCTTCCTCTTCCCCGGTGTTCCCTGTCACCTGGGAGTGATGTCTAGACCGGCTTAGATGGATGAGATTCGGGTTAAACCTGTTTGGCAAGGAGATTCGGAGGACCGTGTTCGTTCTGTTTCACTTCTGGGGCTACGGCGTTTGCACACTCGGTAGAGGTGGTGGTCGCCAGAGAAGGGACGTTGAAAAGGGACATGTTTCTCTTCACGACGCATAAAATGATGTGCAGGTAGCACTTTGTTCACCGTGAGGAAAAATCCTGTTTGTGGATGCCTATGTCTTAAAACGACAGTTGATATGCAATAGTCTGTGAGTTTCGGGTGTACAACCCTGCAATTAGACATTTTTCTAACTCAGGAAGTCATCACCTTGGTAAGTCTAGTCCCCACCTGGCACCATCCCTAGTTATTACAATATTAGAGGCCCGATGCACGAAATAACGTGCAAGGGGCTCAGCCCTCGAAGCTGCAGCTTTGTCCGGAAGGTCGTCTGGAAGGTCGTCTGGCTGTCTGGTCTAATTAGCATATTATGCTTTTATTATTATAGATTATTGACTATATTCCCTGAGCTGTACTTTACATCCTCAGGGCTATTTTGTTACTACCAAGTTGTATTTCCTTTTTTTTTTTTTTAAATATATATTTTATTGATTTTTACAGAGAGGAAGGGAGAGGGATAGAGAGTTAGAAGCATCGATGAGAGAGGAACATCGATCAGCTTCTGGGGATGTGCCCGCAACTAAGGTACATGCCCTTGACCGGAATCGAACGTGGGACCCTTCAGTCCGCAGGCCGATGCTCTATCCAAGAAGCCAAACCAGTTAGTTAGGGCTGTATTTCCTTTTTTAAAAAAATATATTTTTATTGATTTCAGAGAGGAAGGGAGAGGGAGAGAGAGCTAGAAACATCAATGATGAGAGAGAATCATTGATTGGCTGCCTCCTGCACGCCCCCTACTGGGGGTCAAGCCCACAACCCAGGCATGTGCCCTTGACCCGAATTGAACCCGGGACCCTTCAGTCCGCAGGCCGATGCTCAATCCACTGAGCTTAAACCGTCCAGGGCACTACCAATTTGTATTTCTAAATCTTGGGCATACCTATTTTATTTTAAAATTTTGCATTTTGGAAATAATGTAAACCTGCAGAAAAGTTGCAACAATAATACAATGAACTCATATATATCCTCCACCTACTAGACCTCTTTTTAACATATTGACACATTTGCCTTTATCTATCTATCTCCATCCATCTATCCATTCATCTATATCGAATTATTATTTATATCTATCTATTCAAGTATTCTCATTGCCTCTCATCTATTTTATCTATGTTGTGTTTATCTATTGAAATCTATTTATCGTGTATTTATATCATCTGTGTATCTGTCCATCTGTAAAACCAATTGAACATAAACTGCAAACACTTCACCCCTAAACACTTTAGCAAGTACCTCCCTCCTATGAACAAATGCCCTTCCTCTTCGAGCCACAGTGCAATAACCAAAGTCAGGAAGTCTACCCTTTACACGATACTATCGCCAACACACGCTCCATGTTGCAATCTCGCCAGTCGTCCCAGCGCTGTCTGCTACCATCTTTTTCCCTCCTGACTTGGGATCCAACCTAAGAGCACACTTTGTACACTGAGTGGCAAGATTATTATGATCTCTGAATGCATAATAATCTGGTCACTCAGTATGTGTGTGTGTGTGTGTGTGTGTGTGTGTGTATGTATATATATATATATATATATATATATATATATATATATATATATATATTAGAGGCCCCAGTGCATGAATTCATGCATGGGTGGGTCTGGCCAGCCTGGCTAGGGGGAGGGGACATGGGACATGGGCCATTTGCCGGCCTGCCTGCTGGTCGAACTCCTGGTCAAGGGGACAATTTGCATATTAGCCTTTTATTATATAGGCTAGACACTGAGTGGCCAGATGATTATGATCTCTGAATGCCACTCAGTGTATTTCCTGCTGGTGTCTCTTTCGTCTCCTTTCTTTCTCTCTTTTTCTTTTTTCACTGTAACATTTTTTAAAAATATATATTTTATTGATTTTTTACAGAGAGGAAGGGAGAGCAAGAGAGAGTTAGAAACATCAATGAGAGAGAAACATCCATCAGCTGCCCCCTGCCCACCCCCACCCCCCACTGGGAATGTGCCCGCAGCCAAGATACATGCCCTTGACCGGAATCGAACCCGGGACCCTTCAGTCTGCAGGCCGTCACTCTATCCACTGAGCCAAACCGGTTTCGGCTGTAACATTTTTATATTTAGAATTAGGCAGCTGGACTCAGGTTACATGATCCCAATTTCATTGGCAACCTCCAAAGCATCATGGTCAGGAGCCAGTCGACCATAAGCCTTCTTCTCTCCAGCAGGCCTGATCAGGGCGTTGACCTTGGCCACGTCAATGTCACAGGGCTTCTTCGCAGCCTGTCTGACCTGGTGCTTGTGGGCTTTGACATCCACAGTGAACACAGTGTATTGCTGTCTCCTCTCTTCTCCACGGCTGACCCGGTGGTCGGGGGGAATTGGATGGTGGCACAGTGGGCAGGCTCGTTTCTCCTGGGTGCGCTTTGCCGAGGACATGTAGGCGGCCTTCGGAGCCTCAGTGTCTCTGGCCGCCGGAAGGCGGGTGACGTGCAGGTCTGCTTGTTCGTGTGGCTGTGGACGCCTTTCAGCACCGCTTTCTTTGCTTCTTAGCTTTCAGCGCCGTCTTCGTACAAAGGCTCTTTGGTCCGTCTCCTTTCATCGTTTGTCGAGTTCCTGTGCCTTTAAAAAAATGATCTTTCCTGCCGACTCTTTGAAGGGGTGCAGCCGGTTGTGTTGTACGATGCCCCAGTTTCCTCGGGAGCGGATTCAGGTTACACATTTTCAGCAGGATCGGCGGTCATGGGGTCAGCCTGCGCATTACTGGTGATGCCCGCCTCCGCCCCTAGGTGACGTGGGTGTGGGACACTCCTACAACCGAGGAAGTTCCTATTTGCTCCGAAGGTTGCAAATGGTGTTTTCTAACTCTGCAAAGAATTACTTTTTAAAAAATATATATATTTTTATTGATTTCAGAGAGGGAGAGAGAGAGAGAGAAACATCAATGCTGAAAGAGAATCATGGATTGGCTGCCTCCTGCACGCCCCACACTGGGGATCGAGCCCACAACCCAGGCATGTGCCCTTGACTGGAATCAAACCCGGGACCCTTCAGTCCGCAGGCCGAAGCTCTATCCACTGAGCCAAACCGGCTAGGGCGAGAATTACTTTTTTTGTTGTTGTTTGTAATCCTCACTCAAGGATATTTTTTCCATTGATTTTTTTTTTTTTAATTTTATTTCAGAGAGGAAGGGAGAGGGAGAGAGATAGAAACATCAATGATGAAAGAGAATCATGGATCGGCTGCCTCCTGCACGCCCCACTCTGGGGATCGAGCCAAAACCCAGGCATGTGCCCTGACCGGGAATCGAACCATGGACCTCCTGGTTCATAGGTCGATGCTCAACCATGAGCCATGCCGGCTGGACTTCCATTGATCTTTAGAGAGAGTAGAAGGGAGGGAGGGAGAGAGAGGAAGAGAGAGAGAGAAACGTCAATGCATCGATGGGTTGCCTCCCACAGGTGCGTCACCTGGGGCTGGGGATCGAACCTGCAACCCACATACGTGCTTGACCAGGGATGGGACCCTCGACCCTTCGGTGCTTGGACGGATGCCCTCACCACCGCGCATACAGCCAGGGCACATTACCTTTATTATTCATTTCAATGCTCACATCGCCCCCAGGTGGGGTATCAGGAACCTTCTTCAAACTAGTTCCTGTGTTCTTATTTGACATGTACCCCTCTTTTTCTTTCTTATTCTTTCTTTTTTTTTTTTTTTTTGTAGTACTTTTCTACTCTGTGTCATGAGTACACTTTGATGTCACTTTCATGGGCTTCAACTTAGCGACTTCTTCTGGGAGCCCTAGCTCCTTACAGAGTGGAGGGTGATATTAGAGACCAAACTCGGGGTGTTAGATGCGCTCGTTGCTGCTGAGGTGTCGCTGCTTCTGGAATCCTTCCGGACACAAAGCTGGGAAAGGGTGTCTGTTTGTAAAATAGGCGCTTAGACAGCGCCTGGATCCCCAGGGGTTCTCCCTTGCTTTACCCGCTTCTGATGTGTATCTTCTTTTTTTATTTTTTATTTTATTGATTTTTTGCAGAGAGGAAGAGAGATGGAGAGAGAGTTAGAAACATCGATGAGAGAGAAACATCGATCAGCTGCCTCCTGCACACCCCCTACTGGGGATGTGCCCGCAACCAAGGTACATGCCCTTGACCGGAATCGAACCTGGGACCCTTGAGTCCGCAGGCCGACGCTCTATCCACTGAGCCAAACCGGTGAGGGCTATCTTCTTTCTTTCAGAGAAAGAAGAGAACGCTAGTTCCCCAAACACCCAAGATATGTACACACTGGCTCAACCCTACAATGTGCACAGAATAATTTCAGAACTGCTACCCCTAGCCCACTCCCGACAAGAAACCCTGTTATGTGAGGTTCACTCTTTCTTTCCAGGCCTTCCTGTCTGGACTGAGATCTAGAATCAGAGCTCTCCATTCATGTTATTGGATTACTACGTTCCCACTCCTGTCGTTGGCCTCCTCAGACGTGAAGGCGGTTTTGCTTAGTTATGTGTGTTCATATTCGATTTTAGGTTTCCCCATCCTTGCTGAATGTGTCTTTTGAACACGTAAAATATTGGCATCCTTCCAAAGCTCCAAGTTCAAGGGCGAGTCACTTCCTCCCTATGGCTTCCTTCCTGCTCTCACCTGCCCCCTGCAGGTCGGCAGCTGTATTTGTTTTCCTTTTCCTTGTCTCTTTCCACAAAAATATGTGCATACATGTGTTCTAGTGTACCCTTCTTTTTATATATATATATATATATATATATTTTTATTGATTTCAGAGAGGAAGGAAGAGGGAGAGAGAGATAGAAACATCAATGATGAGAGGGAATCATTGATTGGCTGCCTCCTGCAGGCCCCCTACTGGGCATCGAGCCCACAACTCGAGCATGTGCCCTTGACTGGAATCGAACCCAGGACCCTTCAGTCCAAAGGCTGACGCTGAATCCACTAAGCCAAACAAGTTGGGGCATACCTTTCTTTTTTTAAAAAAAAAAATAATAATTTTATTGATTTTGGAGAGGAAATGAGAGGGAGAGAGAGATAGAAACATCAATGATGAGAGAATCATTGATCAGCTGCCTCCTGCACGCCCCCCACTGGGGATCAAGCCCACAACCCCAGCATATATCCGGAGTGGGAATCGAACCATGACCTTCTGGTTCATAGGTCGACACTCAGCCACTGAGCCAGCCACACAGACCGGGCTGTACCCTTCATTTTTGCTTAAAAGTAGCATCTGGTATGTTTCTTATACATCCCTCCCCCCTTTTTTTAAATATATTTTTTAATTGATTTCAGAGAGGAAGGGAGAAGGAGAGAGATAGAAATATCAATGCTGAGAGATAATCATTGATCAGCTGTCTTCTGCATGCCCCACACTGGGGATCAAGCCCAAAACCCGGGCATGTGTCCTTGACTGGAATTGAACCCGGGACCCTTTAGTCCACAGGCCAATGCTCTATCCACCGAGCCAAACCAGCAAGGCCCCCAACCCCCCCGCTTTTTTTTTTTTACTTAGTGATATAGTCTGAACTGTCACTGAATTCCATCGTATCGGTTCTATCACTGAATTCCATCTGTATCGGTTCTATCACTGAATTCCATCCTATCGATTCTATCACTGAATTCCCTCTGTATGGGTTCTATCACTGAATTCCATCATATCGGTTCTATCACTGAATTCCCTCTGTATGGGTTCTATCACTGAATTCCCTCTGTATGGGTTCTATCACTGAATTCCCTCTGTATCGGTTCTATCACTGAATTCCCTCTGTATCGGTTCTATCACTGAATTCCCTCTGTATCGGTTCTATCACTGAATTCCCTCTGTATCGGTTCTATCACTGAATTCCATCTGTATCGGTTCTATCACTGAATTCCATCTGTATCGGTTCTATCACTGAATTCCCTCTATGGGTTCTATCACTGAATTCCATCGTATCGGTTCTATCACTGAATTCCCTCTGTATCGGTTCTATCACTGAATTCCCTCTGTATGGGTTCTATCACTGAATTCCCTCTGTATCGGTTCTATCACTGAATTCCCTCTGTATCGGTTCTATCACTGAATTCCATCTGTATCGGTTCTATCACTGAATTCCCTCTGTATCGGTTCTATCACTGAATTCCATCTGTATCGGTTCTATCACTGAATTCCCTCTGTATCGGTTCTATCACTGAATTCCATCTGTATCGGTTCTATCACTGAATTCCCTCTGTATCGGTTCTATCACTGAATTCCCTCTGTATCGGTTCTATCACTGAATTCCATCTGTATCGGTTCTATCACTGAATTCCCTCTGTATCGGTTCTATCACTGAATTCCATCTGTATGGGTTCTATCACTGAATTCCATCTGTATCGGTTCTATCACTGAATTCCCTCAAATCTGTTCTATCACTGAATTCCATCATATCGGTTCTATCACTGAATTCCCTCTGTATGGGTTCTATCACTGAATTCCCTCTGTATCTGTTCTATCACTGAATTCCATCATATCGGTTCTATCACTGAATTCCCTCTGTATGGGTTCTATCACTGAATTCCCTCTGTATCTGTTCTATCACTGAATTCCCCCTGTATCGGTTCTATCACTGAATTCCCTCTGTATGGGTTCTATCACTGAATTCCCTCTGTATCTGTTCTATCACTGAATTCCATCATATCGGTTCTATCACTGAATTCCATCATATCGGTTCTATCACTGAATTCCATCTGTATCGGTTCTATCACTAAATTCCCTCTGTATCGGTTCTATCACTGAATTCCATCTGTATCGGTTCTATCACTGAATTCCCTCTGTATCGGTTCTATCACTGAATTCCCTCTGTATGGGTTCTATCACTGAATTCCCTCTGTATGGGTTCTATCACTGAATTCCCTCTGTATGGGTTCTATCACTGAATTCCCTCTGTATCGGTTCTATCACTGAATTCCCTCTGTATGGGTTCTATCACTGAATTCCCTCTGTATCGGTTCTATCACTGAATTCCATCTGTATCGGTTCTATCACTGAATTCCATCTGTATGGGTTCTATCACTGAATTCCCCCTGTATCGGTTCTATCACTGAATTCCATCTGTATCGGTTCTATCACTGAATTCCCTCTGTATGGGTTCTATCACTGAATTCCATCTGTATCGGTTCTATCACTGAATTCCCTCTGTATCTGTTCTATCACTGAATTCCATCATATCGGTTCTATCACTGAATTCCCTCTGTATGGGTTCTATCACTGAATTCCCTCTGTATGGGTTCTATCACTGAATTCCCTCTGTATCTGTTCTATCACTGAATTCCCCCTGTATCGGTTCTATCACTGAATTCCCTCTGTATGGGTTCTATCACTGAATTCCCTCTGTATCTGTTCTATCACTGAATTCCATCATATCGGTTCTATCACTGAATTCCATCATATCGGTTCTATCACTGAATTCCATCTGTATCGGTTCTATCACTGAATTCCCTCTGTATCGGTTCTATCACTGAATTCCATCTGTATCGGTTCTATCACTGAATTCCCTCTGTATCGGTTCTATCACTGAATTCCCTCTGTATGGGTTCTATCACTGAATTCCCTCTGTATCGGTTCTATCACTGAATTCCCTCTGTATCGGTTCTATCACTGAATTCCCTCTGTATCGGTTCTATCACTGAATTCCCTCTGTATCGGTTCTATCACTGAATTCCCTCTGTATGGGTTCTATCACTGAATTCCCTCTGTATGGGTTCTATCACTGAATTCCCTCTGTATGGGTTCTATCACTGAATTCCCTCTGTATCGGTTCTATCACTGAATTCCATCTGTATCGGTTCTATCACTGAATTCCATCTGTATGGGTTCTATCACTGAATTCCCCCTGTATCGGTTCTATCACTGAATTCCATCTGTATCGGTTCTATCACTGAATTCCCTCTGTATGGGTTCTATCACTGAATTCCATCGTATCGGTTCTATCACTGAATTCCCTCTGTATGGGTTCTATCACTGAATTCCCTCTGTATCGGTTCTATCACTGAATTCCCTCTGTATCGGTTCTATCACTGAATTCCCCCTGTATCGGTTCTATCACTGAATTCCATCTGTATCGGTTCTATCACTGAATTCCCTCTGTATGGGTTCTATCACTGAATTCCCTCTGTATCAGTTCTATCACTGAATTCCCTCTGTATGGGTTCTATCACTGAATTCCATCGTATCGGTTCTATCACTGAATTCTCTCTGTATGGGTTCTATCACTGAATTCCATCTGTATCGGTTCTATCACTGAATTCCATCTGTATCGGTTCATAGAGCTCCACCTCCTTCTCCTTGCACGGTGGCTCAGGACTCTGTTGGGTGATGTCTTATAGATTAGTTCATGAATCGAGGGCATCTGGGTGGGGTTGTTTCTGGTATTTTGCCACCATGAGCACCGGGTCTGCGGTGAATTGACTTGTGCCTGTGAACTTTCCTATCGCTGGACAGATATCTTGAGGGTAAATCCCTAGGAGTGAAGTTGCTGGGTTCAAGGGTAAATACCTCTGTGGTTTTGTTAGTTGTGACCACACTCCCCTCCATGGGCGCTGTGCCCTTTTGCATCCCCACCAGCAACATAGATGAGCCTCCGTCCCCCCGGCCTTGCCAGAAGAATGTGTGGTGACGCTTTTTAACTTTTGATGATCTGATACATGAGACGTGGTAGCCCCTCGTGGTGTTCACCTGCATTTCTCTTACTTTTGAGTGGGAGGGCATTTTGTTTGTTGTTTTTTTAAACTGGGAGATCATAAAAGACCTTTCTAAAAAAGTGATAAGGCCCTAGCTGGCTTGGCTCCGTGGATAGAGCGTCAGCCTGTGGACTGGAGGGTTGCGGGTTCGATTCCAGTCAAGGGCACATGGCCGGGTTGCGGGCTCGATCCCCAGTGGGGGTGGGGGGTGTGCGGGAGGCAGCCGATCTGTGATTCTCTCTCATCATTGATGTTTCATCTCTCTCTCCCTCTCCCTTCCTCTCTGAAATCAATAATAATATATTTTAAGCCCTAACCGGTTTGGCTCAGTGGATAGAGCATCGGCCTGTGGACTGAAGGGTCCTGGGTTCAGTTCTGGTCAAGGGCATGTACCTTGGTTGTGGGCTCGATCCCCAGTAGGTGGTGTGCAGGAGGCAGCTGATTGATGTTTCTCTCTCATCACTGATGTTTCATCTCTCTCTTTCCCTCTCCCTTCCTCTCTGAAATCAATAAAAGTATATTTTTAAAAATAAGAAAGTGATAAGGAAGGAGAGAGTTAAATGAAGTGACAGAGGGAGATGGGGAGAGAGAGAGAAATTGGGGGGAGAGCATTCCAGGGGAGAGAACAGCAAGTGCAAAGGTTCTGAGGCAGAAGTGAGCTTGATGTGTTCAAGGAAGCATGAGGAATCTTGTGGTCTAAGTAGAGGGAGACTGACCAGGGATGAGCCTGCAGACACCAGACCATGTAGTCACCGAAGTTCCGGGTCAGGAACGTTTTTCTGTAGAGGAGCCAGACAATAAATATTTCCGGCTTTCCTGGCCACACAGTCTCTGTGGCAACTACGTAACTTTGCCACTACAGCCATAGGCAATACGTAAATAAACTGGCTGGGTTCCAATAACGTTTTACTTACGGACCCCGAAACTTGAAATGCACAGACTTTGAAACTTGAGATGTTATCATTCACATAACCTAGAATCCATATAATTCTGTGGGGGTTGTTTTCTCTCACAGAATTCACAAGGCTGTGCAACCATCTCTATTACCTAATTTCACAACATTTTCCTCACTTCCCCCCCCCCCCCCGCAAAGACACTTCACACCCTTTAACAGCCAGCCAAAGTCCCCCTCCAGCCCATAACCCGGCAACCACTAATCTACTTTTTGTCTCTATGGATTTGCCTCTTTTGGACATCTATACTAATAATAGGGTAATATGCAAATTGGTCGGGACTCCGTCACAGTAACGACCGATCAGCAGGCTGCTTGCGCAGCAGGCGCAGGTGGGCAGGGACTTGCAGCGGCGGGGGCGGGGGCGGGGCCACGGCGGAGGGGCCTCTCTGCCATGGCCCCGGCCAGAGGTCTGCAGGTGCGGAGGTCTGCAGGCCTCCCCCAGCTCCGGCCTACCTTTTTGGGGCAATCCATCGAGGAGCCCCGGATGGGTGGGCGGGGCCTATCTCTTTGGGGGTGATGGACCGTGGGGCTCCCACACTGTGACAGGGCACAGGCCAGTCTGGGGGACGCCCCCCCACCCCCCCACCGAGTGCACAAATTTTGTGCACTGGGCCACTAGTCTATATATATAAAAGCCTAATATGCAAATTGTCCCCTGGGGAGTTCCACTGGGAGATTGGGAGTTCGAGCACTTACTATGACGTACACTGACCACCAGGGGGCAGTGCAGAATGAAGGAAGGCCCCGGCCCTGATCGTGGGACAGGCCTAGGGACCCTACCTGTGCACGAATTTCATGCACTAGGCCTCTAGTTTCATATAAATGCAACCATGCCATATGTGTTCTTTTGCATCTGGCTTCTTTATTTTATTTTATTTTATTTATTTTTTATTATCTTAAGTTTTGTTTTATTTTTAAATATATTTCTTTATTGATTTCAGAGAGGAAGGAAGAGGGAGAGAGAGATAGAAACATCAATGATGGGAAAGAATCATTGACCGGCTGCCTCCTTCACACCCCCCACTGGGGATCAAGCCCACAACCCAGGCATGTGTCCCTGGCCAGAATTGAACCCGGGACCTCTCAGTTCGCAGGCCAGTGCTCTAGCCACTGAGCAAAACTGGCTAGGGCTATTATCTTAAGTTTTACATATGTCTCCTTTTTCCTCAAATCACCCCCCCACCCCCGCAACCATTCCCACCCCAGGCAAGCCCCCCCCACCCCAGTGTCTGTGTCCATTGGTTATGCTAATAGGCATGCGTACAAGTCCTTCAGTTGCTCTCTAACCCCTCCCCCCCCCCCCCCGCACCTCCCCTGCCATTTGTCTCTGGATCTATTTTTATTCATCAGATTATGTTGATCATCATATCCCACATATGAGTGAGATCATGTGATATTTATCTTTCTCTGACTGGCTTATTTCACTTAGCATGATGCTCTCCAGATCCATCCATGCTGTTGCAAATGGTAAAAGTTCTTTCTTTTTTATAGTGGTGTAGTATTCCATTGTGTAGATGTACCACAGTTTTTTAATGCATCTGGCTTCTTTTATGTAGCATATTTTCTAGGTTCACCCATGTGGTAGCATTAATCAGTACTTGGTTCCTTTTTTTTTTTTTTTTTTGGCTGAATAATATTCCTTTTTATGGCTAGACTACATTTTCTTTACCCATGCCGCTGATGGACATTTGGGTTGTTTCTTCTTTTTGGCTGTTATGAATAATGCTGCTACAAATATTCACTTCCACTTCTCTTGGGCAGACACATAGGCATGGAATCGCTGGGTCACATGGCAGTTTTATTTTTAACACTTGGAGGAACTGCCAAATGCAGTTCATGTACTTTATACCTGCCACGAAATGTCATTCGTCTTTTCTTTAAAAAAAAAAAAAAAAAAAAAATATATATATATATATATATATATATATATATATATATATATATATTTATTTATTTATTTATTTATTTATTGATTTCAGAGAGGAAGGGAGAGGGAGAGAGAAAGATAGAAGCATCAATGGTAAGAGAGAAGCATTGATCAGCTGCCTCCTGCACGCCCCCTACTGAGGATCGGGCCCACAACCCTGGCATATGCCCTTGACCAGAATCAAACCCCGGGACCCTTCAGTCTGCAGGCTGGCGCTCTATCCACTGAGACACACCGACTAGGGCTCATTCTTCTTTTGATTAAAAAACAATACCACCTAGCCAGTTTTGCTAGGATAGAGCATCCGGGTTCGATTCTGGTCAAGGGCACATACCTCAGTTGCAGGCTCCTTCTCAGCCCGGTTCATGCAGGAGGCAACCCATCCATGTGTCTCTCTCACGTAGATCTTTCTCTCTGTCTTTCCCTTCCTCTTCCACTCTCTCTAAAAATCCATGGAAAAATATCCTCGGGTGAGGATAAACGTAAAACAAAAAACCAAAAACACCATTTAGTTACATGCAAACCGTTCTTAGCTAGTAGGCCATGCAAAAACAGGAGGGGTACTGGACTTAGCCCACTGGCCATAGCTCGCTGACCCCTGTTGTAGGCAATGGCAGGAAATACCGTTTATTCTGGGGGTGACGGGCACACAAGTGTTTATTTGTAGGATTCTGGGTGGGGGAGGAGGGGATGCTGATAAGGATTACATGGATTCATTTAGGGCAGGGGGCTGGGTGGCCTCCCGAAGCTACCCTCGGCATGGCGACTGTTAGCAAGGAAGTTCATCTTTAGGAAGTGATATTTGCCTCTTAGAGATTCTCAGCCCGGACCCCTCCCTCTTCTCCACCTTCCTGGTGCCCCTCTATTTCCTCATCTGAAAATGGACATAAAAATGGTACCCACTTGAAAGGGCTGGTGTGAGGTTGGAGTGAGTAGATGTATATATGACACTGAGAATGAACGGTGCCTGGCACAGAGCAAGACCTGTGGAAGCAGTTGCTATTATTATTATTATTATTATTATTATTATTATTATTACTAGAGGCCCGGTGCACAAATTTGTGCATGGGTAGGGTCCCTAGGCCTGGTCAGCGATCAGGGCCAATCGGGGCCATCTCACCCAGTCCTGATTGGGGCCGGGCCGATCAGGGCCTGCTGGCCTGGGTGTGGGATGGGGGGAAGGGACCCGGGGAGGCTGGCCAGCAAGGGGGAGGGACCGTGGGAGGTGGGTCAGCTGGCTGGGGAGGGGAACTGGCCGGGGGAGGGACCACGGGAGGTTGGCCGCGGCCTGGGTGAGGGACCAGGGAAGATTGGCTGGCCATGAGAGGTTGGCTGTGAGAACGCACTAACCACCAGGGGGAAGCTCCTATATTGAGCATCTGCCCCTGGTGGTCAGTGCATGTCATAGCAACTGGTCAACCGGTCGTTCGGTCGTAAGTTCGCTTAGGCGTGTATATATATATATATATTATTGTTCGCTTAGGCGTGTATATATATATATATATTATTGTTATTGTGGCTACTATTATCCATACAGCCTCAGCTCAGGCCTCCTCCTCTTCTCCCTAGAATATAAAACTTCAGTAGTTTCCCCTCCAGTCTCTTCCCAGAATCAACCAGCCCCCAAAGGACCTTCTAGCGCTCCAATCTGGCCCTGTCTTCCTTCTGCTCCAGACTTTCCATGGCTCCCGAGTGCCCTGGCCATCAAGGCCGACCCCCCAGCCTAGCATGCGAGGTCTCTGCCCCCTTCTCTGGCCTCCTTTGTGGTGGCTGTGGCCCAAGGTTATAGTCACATGGATGGGTCAGCTCATGCTCAGCCTTTGCCCTGCTGGTCCCTCCGCCCAGAGCGGTATCATGGAGACTCTTACTTTTCCCTGGGCCTTATGCTGTAGGCCCTGAACAAGTACCATTCCTCCAGGAAGCTGTCCTTGGTCCCCCCCTGACCCTGACCCTGACCTTGACCCTGCCTGTTGACCCACGGCCATATTTGCCTTCCCCAATTACACTGTGAGCTCCTGGACACAAGTTTTGGGTGAGGGAGAAGGAGGAGGATTCATCTCCCGCATCCCTGCACCCAGCCAAGGCCCAGCACACAAGGGGCATTAAAAAGGTAGACATTAGACCAGGCCAGAGTAGGGAGGCGAGGGAGAGAGCCGCCGTGGGAGGGGGAGGGCCCTCGGCTGGGGGAAGGGGTCCACTGCTGGTGGACCAAAGGCACCCCTCTGCTCCCCAGGCCTCTCCTTGGTAGTGGGCTTGGTCCTGTACATCTCCAGCATCAATGACGAGGTCATGAACAGGCCCAGCAGCTCCGAGCAGTACTTCCACTACCGCTACGGGTGGTCTTTTGCCTTCGCCGCTTCCTCCTTCCTACTCAAAGAGGTGATGTCTTAGGGCCCTCAGGAGCGTTTTGAATGGGGAGGGGTCATGGGGGCCTGATTCCCGGGTCCAGGAGGAAGGGGAGACTGGGGGCGTGGGCTGGATGAAGAATGGTGGCTGAGGACCTAACTAACCCTGGGAGGGGGCTGGGACTTGACTCCCAGTTCCTGGGGGAGGAGGAGGGCTGGAGGCCTGGATTCCTGGGTCTGAGGGAGGAGGGGCTGGGGGCCTGGACTCCTGGGTCTGAGGGAGGAGGGGCTGGGGGCCTGGACTCCGGGGTCTGAGGGAGGAGGGGCTGGGGGGCCTGGACTCCTGGGTCTGAGGGAGGAGGGGCTGGAGGCCTGGAATCTTGGGTCCTGTGGGGGGAGAGGGACTGGGGGCCTGGACTCTTGGGTCCTGTGGGAGGAGAGGGACTGGGGACCTGGGCTCCTGGATCCTGGGTGAGGAGAGGGGTGGGGACCCAGACTCCCGGGGTCCTGGGGGAGGAGGGGCTGGAGGCCTGGAGTCTTGGGTCCTGGGGGTCTTGAGCCTGGGCCGGCCCCTGGGACTGACCCCGCCTCGCCGCAGGGGGCTGGCGTGATGTCCGTGTACTTGTTCACCAAGCGCTACGCGGAGGAGGAGATGTACCGCCCGCACCCCGCCTTCTACCGCCCGCGCCTCAGCGACTGCTCCGACTACTCGGGCCAGTTCCTGCAGCCCGAGTCGTGGCGCCGCGGCCGCAGCCCCTCCGACATCTCCAGCGACGTGTCCATCCAGATGACGCAGAACTACCCTCCCGCCATCAAGTACCCGGACCACCTGCACATCTCCACCTCGCCCTGCTGAGCCTCGCCCCGCGGAGCCCCCTCCTCCTCCCCGGAGGCCTCCCTGCGGCGCAGCTCCCGGGGCTCCTGGAACTCCGCTGCCCCCGGGAGGATGCAGCTCTGGCTGTGGCCCCGCCTTCTCCCCCATGACCACGCCCATCCCCATAACCCCGCCTCCTTTCCCGGCCGTTCCACGCCATTGGGTCCTTCACTTCAGAATGGCCCACTCCCCCTCTAGTGCCCGCCCCCTTTCTCTGAAACCACGCCCCTTCGTTGGCCCCGCCTTCCCAGCCTAGTCCATCCTTCTGGGTTCCACCACGCAGGTGCCCACCTCCCCTGCGCCCCCACCTGCCGCCTTCACAAAGGGGCGCTGGGCTGGAGAGCGGGGTCCGGCAGCCGCCAGGAATGCCAACCATCCTCTTCTCCCTTCTGCTCCCCATTCTCTCTTTCCTGGCCCCGTCTCACCCCCCGGATCTTGGGGGTCCTTGAGGGCAGGGAGGGGCCTCTTTGCTCCGCCCACACGCGGGGTGAGGGGGGGCGGGTCTGAAGGCCGTGGGGCGGGTTCATCCTGTCTCCCCCACATTTCTCTGCTCCTGGGGAGGCCCCCTTTTTCACCGCCGGGCTCTTCTCCGCCTCCTGGGGGTCACCTGCCTTTCCGTGGGCGCCCGCCGTCTAACTAGTGTTCTTGCTTTCTCTGCTGCCCTTCGCTTATCTTCCTTCCCCCCCTTCCTCCTCTAACTCTGTCTCCTTCTTCCTTTCCACCCGCTCGTCCCAAACCCCTGGGTGCCCCCAGCCCTGCACACCACACAGGATGGAGACCTAGGGTGAGGGGATCCCACGCCGTTTCCACACCTGCGCCCGCCTCTGCCCCCTCGAGGCCCCGTCGGGGGAGGGAGAGACAGTAGCGGGGGTCGACACCCCCCAAACCTCGAAGTCTTCCATTTTTTTGGCACCTCCCCGCCTCCCCCCCCCCACCCCATCATTGAAGTTCCCCGTTCCACCTCAGACCCCAAACTCTGGCCTCTTTCAAGGGTCCGTCCTCCCCCTTGGACAGATTTGGGGGGTGTCCCAGAAATTCGTCCACCCCCCCTTATTAGGGGAGGAGGGGCGAGGTAGCACAGTGTTGTACACGGAAGCAGAAAGGCCCCCGGGGTGGGGGGAGGGACGGGGGCTTTTAGTTTGCATCTTAGGGGGGAGGGGGGAGGGGGGACCGAAGCAGTTAACTTGTCTTTACGCAGCGATTTTTAACGAGGCTGGGGGGGGAGGGGGGCTGTGGGGATGGGGGAGGGGTGGGTGGGGGGCCTGGCTCTGTTATTTACCGTGTATCATATGTAAATACCAAACAGAAACTTCAATAAACTTTATTTCAAACACGTCTCTGCCTGCCTGCGGTGGGGGGAGGGCTGGGGTGGGGTCTCTACCCCTAGGGTCAGGGAATGAGGTTAGATTCCCGTTTGTCAAACAGCTTAATCGGCATCATTATGAACAGCAGGACTTTATAAAACATGCAGGACAGCAGACGACACGGGTCAGGATCAATAAAAATGAGCTCTTGGGACTGGTCTGCCCACAGACCTAAGTGTTACCATTAATTGCACACCTACTATGTGTGAGCTACACACATTCCTCTCAGGAGCTCATGCCAGGCTCCCAGCAGCCCAGGTGTGGGAATTATCACACACTCGCACACGCACACACAGACACACACTGGGCTCAGACCTGTGATCTCACCGTCTACATTTAGGGTCTAAAAACAGCCTGAATGTTCGAAAAATTTGTTCTTGAGATGTGTCTAAAAGGAAACATAACAAACACAGTGCTAGCCCATCAGTTCTGTACCTTGGTTTTTTATTGCTATTATTTTTAAAAATTAAATTAAAAAATTTTTAAAATATATTTTATTGATCTTTTACAGAGAAGAAGGGAGAGGGATAGAGAGTTAGAAACATCGATCAGCTGCCTCCTGCACACCTCCTACTGGGGATGTGCCCGCAACCAAGGTACATACCCTTGACCGGAATCGAAATCGAACCCGGAACCCTTCAGTCCAGTCCGCAGGCCGATGCTCTATCCACTGAGCCAAACCGGTTTTGGCTAAAATTTTTTTTAGTTTTATTGTTTTTCAAGTTTTTCTTTTAAAAATACTTTTTATTGTTGATGGTATTACAGATATCTCCCATTTTCTTCCCCTTTCCCCCCTGCCCCAGTCCCCACCAACTCCCCCATGCCTATCCCCCCACCTCCCAGCCCCCCCAGGTCCTCACCACCCTATTGCTGGTGTCCATGGGCTATGCATATAAGTATATAACTTCTTTGGTTTATCTCTTGTTGTTTTTTAATATATTTTTATTGATTTCAGAGAGGGAGAGAGAGAGAGAAACATCAGTGATGAGAGAGACTCAATGCCTGGCTGCCTCCTGCATGCCTCCCAGTGGGGACGGAGCCCACAACCCGGGCATGTGTCCTTGACCGGAATCAAACCCGGGACCCTTTAGTCCACAGGCTGCCACTCAATCCACTGAGCCAATCAGCTAGGGCAGTTGTTGTTTTTAAATCATCACCTGAGATCATGTTTTTATTGCTTTTAGAGAAAGAGGAAGGGAGAGAGAGAGAGACAGAGAGAAACACTGACGTGAGAGTGAACCATGGGTTGCCTCAAATTCGCAACCTGGTCAGGTGCCCTGACCGGAAATGGAACCTGGGACCTTTTGGTGTATTGGACAACACCCCTTGGACTGAGCCACTTTGCTTTCTCTCCATTTCACGTCCGGGGACCCTCAGAACGTCAGCCACACCCACATTTTATCAAGCACATGGGGTGTCAGACACCCTAACCGGGAATCGAACCAGTAACCTGTCAAACCCGTGCTGAGCTCTCTTCCTTGATTACCTGATTGGATTCTCCTGGGACGGCGTTCCTCGGAGCCCATTTTGCAGATGGAGAAACTGAGACTCAGAGAGGTCCCGCTGGTAGGATGCAAAGGAGAATTCATACCCAGGTCTGTCTAACCCCAGGGTCACCTCTCTGAGCGGCTACATTTTACTACATTTTAGGAATTGGATGCAAACTCCTTCTATGACCCGGAGCAAGTCATTTTAATCTCTGGGGCTTCGGTTTCTTTCTCGGTCACAAAGGAGGGGGTTGGGCTAGCTAGCAGGACCTTCTGGAACAGGGAGAGCTGGAGGAGGTGGGGTGTAGATTAGCAGGAAAGAATGAAGGTTCAGCAGGACCCGGCTCCCTGGGGGGAACTATGCTGAGTCATTTTCAGTGGTTTCAGGAATTCGGGGCGGTCATGCTCAAGGTTTGCGATGGCAAATATGTTTCCGCTGCTTTGCCAAAATGAATGCAATGCCCCCTGGCTGCCCGGAGCACAGTGCTGATAAGGAGCTGGAACTTCTGCTCAGTGGGGAAGGATGTTCCTATCAATTAGGGCTTCCTGCGGCCTGATCAACTGGTGCTGTCTGTCCTGCCGGCAGGAGGGGAGGCTGTGGTTCCAGTGCTGGAAAGGTGCTGATCTTGTCCAGAAGGTAACAACCCAAAGTCCTAACGTTTATCTCCTTTAAAATATCAAGCTAACCCTAGCAGGTTTGGCTCAGTGGATAGAGCGCCAGCCTGCAGACCAAAGGGTACCGGGTTCGATTCCGGTCAAGGGCACGTAGGTACGTACCTCGGTTGCAGGCTCCTCCCTGGCCCAGGCCCTGGTCAGGGCACGTGCAGGAGGCAACCAATTGATGTGTTTCTCTCACACTGATGTTTCTCTCAGTCTTTCCCTCTCTCTTCCACTCTCCCTAAAAATCAATGGAAAAAAATAGCCTCGGGTGAGGATTAACAAAACAAACAAATCAAAGCTAGCCCTGGCCAGTGTGGCTCAGTTGATTGAGCATCGCTCCATGCACCGAAAGGTTACTGGTTCGATTCCCCGTTAGGGCACATGCCCCGGTTGTGGGTTTGATCCTCAGTGACTGTGCATGCAGGAGGGAGCCAATCAATGTTTCTCTCTCACATCAATGTTTCTCTCTCTCTCTCCCTCCCTCTTCCTCTCTCTAAAATCAATAAAATATACATATTTTTAATATATTTTATTGATATTTTACAGAGAGGAAGGGAGAGGGATAGAGAGTTAGAAACATCGATGAGAAAGAAACATCGATCAGCTACCTCCTGCACACCTCCTACTGGGGATGTGCCCGCAACCAAGGTACATGCCCTTGACCGGAATCGAACCCGGGACCCTTCAGTCCACAGGCCGACGCTCTATCCACTGAGCCACACCGGTTAGGGCAATAAAATACATTTTTAAAAATCATGCTAGCCCTGGCCAGCTTGGCTTAGTGGATAGATCGACGGCCTGTGGACTGAAGGGTCCCGGGTTCGATTCCCGGTCAAGGGCACATACCTCAATTGAAAGTTTGATCCCCGGCCCTGGTTGGGGCATGTGTGGGAGATGGCCAATTGATGTGTCTCTTCACATCCATGTTTCTCTCTCTGTGTCTCTCCCCCTCCCACTCTCTCTAAAAAGCAATGGAAAAATATTCTCAGATGAAGGTGAACAAAAACAAAGCAAAACAAAAGAAAGTCATGCTGGATTTTCTTTTTTTTTTTTGTTTTGCTTTTTATATTTTGATATTCTTTTAATGTATAATTTCAAGAATATGAAATTATATTTGCACATTCTATGCGTGTATGCCTGTATCTGCATTCACACACCGGTGGGTATGTAGCCTGTGTTTATTTGACTCGGCTTTATCATCATATGCATACGGTTCTGTAGCTTTCAACTCCACGTGGCAGTGTATTATGGAGATCACTTAGTAGCAATTATGTAACTGCCTTACTGTTCTGGAGGGCCGCTTAATAACAATGCTTTGCATAAATTAGTTGCCTAATTTATCCAGTGCTTCCTTTGTGCCTTTCACTTTGCATTCAAGTCCTAAGCACTTTACATTCAATAACCCGAGGAGGTCGGTGCTTTTATTGTGGTCCCCATCTTATCAACGAGACCCTGCAGCCCAGAGAGGTCAATTAACTTCCTCCTGGTCACACAGCCGGTAAATGTTCAAGTTAAGGATGTGAACCCTGGGAGTCTCCTGAGCCTGCCGTGCTTACCCGCTAAGCTGTATACCTCCACGTTTACTGAGGCCTCCTTGTTTCTTTTTTTTTTTTTTAATATATTTTATTGATATTTTACAGAGAGGAAGGGAGAGGGATAGAGAGTTAGAAACATCGATCAGCTGCCTCCTGCACACCTCCTACTGGAGATGTGCCCGCAGGCCGACGCTCTATCCACTGAGCCACACCGGTTTCTGCCTCCTTGTTTCTTTCATCATCATTTTGACACAATGTTTTGCACTCAGTTCACTTTCAGAACAATACCACACCTCATCGGTGGTTCCCCAAGGGTGGCCCAGGGACCCTGGGCATCCCTCAGGTGTGTTTAAGGGGTCCATGCGCTCCAAACCGTTGTTATAATAATACTATGATACTGTTTGCCTTTTCACTCTTGGCCTCAGCGCCTTTGGGTGGCATCCAGACAGGGGAAGCACAGCAGATTACATGCAGAAGCAGGTATGAGAACCCAGCTTTCTTCTATGAGGCCAAACGTTGAGTAAATTTTCAAAATTATAAGCCAACTAGAGGCCCGGTGCACAGATTCATGCACCGGTGGGGTCCCTTGGCCCCCGGCCTGCAGGGATCGGGCCGAATCCATGCACGAGGCCTCCAACATCCCCTGAGAGGCCCTGGATTGCGAGAGGGCGCAGGCCATGCTGAGGGACCCCACTGGTGCACGAATCTGTGCACCAGGCCTCTAGTATGCATGTAAGATCTCTGGTTAATCTCTTCCAGCCCTCCTCCCTCCCCCCTTCCCTCTGTGATTCATCTGTCTGTTCCATGTTTCCACGCCTGTGCGTTGAGCGTCTGCCCCCTGGTGGTCAGTGCACATCATAGTTACCAGTCAAACGTTGAATGGTTGAACGGTTGCTTAGACTTTTATATATATAGATGGGCCTGGCTGAGTAGCTCAGTTGGTTAGAGTGTCATCCTGATACCCCAAGGTTGCGGGGTTTGATTCCCCCATTGGGGTACATACAAGAATCAACCAATGAATGCATAAATAAATGGAACAACAAATCAATGTTTTTCTTTTTTTTTCTCTCTCTCTCTTCCCCTTCCCTGGTCTCTAAATTGAATAAACAAATTAAAAACTAGCCCTAGCTGGTTTGGCTCAGTGGATAGAGCATTGCCTGGGGACAGAAGGATCCCGGGTTCAATTCCAGTCAGGGGCACATGCCCAGGTTGTAGCCTGATCCCCAGTAGGGGGTGTGCAAGAGGCAGCCGATCAATGATTCTCTCTCCTCATTGATATTTCTCTCTCTCTCTCCCTTTCCCTTCCTCTCTGAAATCAATAAAAAATATATAAAAATAAAAATAAAATAAAAATAAAAATTTTAAGTGGCTACGGAGGTCCTGAGACCAAAAGGATTAAGCATTGCTGCTGTTTGCAATGCTTACATGGAGGCATGTTTACATGGAGGCAAAATACCAGTGTAAAGATTTCTCTCATTTTTCTTCTTTTTTTTTAAATATATTTATTGATATTTTACAGAGAGGAAGGGAGAGGGACAGAGAGCTAGAAACACTGATCAGCTGCCTCCTGCACACCTCCCACTGGGGATGTGCCCGCAACCAGGGTACATGCCCTTGACCGGAATCGAACCCGGGACCCCTCAGTCTGCAGACCGACGCAGATTTCTCTCATTTTTCTTTTTTTTTTTCTTTCTTTTTTTTTTTTTAATATATTTTATTGATATTTTACAGAGAGGGAGAGGGATAGAGAGCTAGAAACATCGATGAGAGAGAGAAACATCGATCAGCTGCCTCCTGCACACTCCCCGCTGGGGATGTGCCCGCAACCAAGGTACATGCCCTTGACCGGAATTGAACCCGGGACCCTTCAGTCCGCAGGCCAACGCTCTATCCACTGAGCCAAACCGGTTAGGGCTGATTTCTCTCATTTTTCAATGACTTTGTAGTGGTCCGTTGAATGGAGGTCCAGAAGTCCCCCCTTTACCCACAGGGTATATGCTCCAAAGCCCCCATTGGGTGCCTGATACCTCGGGTAGTCCTGAGTCCTATAGATAGTATGCTTTTAAAAATATATATATAGCCAGAGCCGGTTTGGCTCAGTGGATAGAGCGTCAGCCTGTGGACTGAGGGGTCCCAGGTTCGATTCCGGTCGAGGGCATGTAACTTGGTTGCGGGCACATCCCCAGTGGGAGGTGTGCAGGAGGCAGCTGATCGATGTTTCTCGCTCATCGATGTTTCTGACTATCTATCCCTCTTCCTTCCTCTCTGTAAAAAATCAATAAAAAAAAAAAAAAATAAAAAAATATATATATACTAGAGGCCCGGTGCACAAAATTCGTGCACTTGGGGTGGGGTCCCTCAGCCCGGCCTGCATCCTTTCGCAGTCCAGGAGCCCTCAGGGGATGTCTGACTGCCAGCTTAGGCCTGTTCCCCATGGGACATCCTTAGCGCTGCTGCAGAGGCAGGAGAGGCTCCTGCTACCGCCACTCTGCTCACCAGCTGTGAGCCTGGCTTCTGGCTGAGTGGTGCTCCCCCTGAGGCAGTGCACTGACCACAGGCGGCAGCTCCTGCATCGAGTGTCTGCCCCCTGGTGGTCAGTGCACGTCATAGCGAGCGATTGAGCGGCCTTAGCATATCATTAGCATATTATACTTTGGTTGAAAGGAAGACCAGACGACCGGACACTTAGCATATTAGGCTTTTATTATATAGGATAGTATATAGGATATACATTTATTGATTTCAGAGAGGAAGGAAGAGGGAGATAGAAACTTCCATGATGAGAGAGAATCATTGATTGTCTGCCTCCTGCACACCCCCCACTCCCACTGAGTATCGAGCCCGCAACCCGGACATGAACCCTCACTTTTTCACTTAGATGAACCACTACGACTTCTCTTTGGCAACTCCGAATCTCCAGGACCCTTCCTCTCGCTCTTTGGGACCATTAAGTAAAATGAGGGTTCCTTGAACAGAAGCACTGTGATACCAAGTCATTCCATCTCATCACGGAGAAGGCTACCGAGTGTGGGCAGAGGATGTTGTGCGGAGACGCGGACAAAAGGGATGATTCACGTCCTGGGCAGAGGGAGCTGGGCGCCCAGAGATTTCCTCCTGCTACTCAGGAGAACGCAGACTTGAACATTTACAGATTGTTTATTTCTGGAATTTTCCATTTCGTATTTTCGAACAGAGGTGGACCCCAGGTGACCGTGGAGAGCAAAACCGCGGATACGGGGATGACCACTCTGATTTACGTTCACCATGAGCTCGCGTTTACTATAAAGTCAGTCACGATTTTCACATGTAAGCAGCCGAGTAAGGGTAGAAAGAAAAAGTAACTTGTTTTCTTCTCCTTCTTCTCATTTCCCAGAGGAAAGGGTTGCTGTCCGTTTCTTCTTCTAGATATTTCCCCACTGGGGGTGTGGATGCCCCCAGGGGACACAGAGCTATATCTGGGAACGTTTTGGATGTTACAACTGGTGCGGGGGGGCGAGGGGGCTGCTATTGGCACCTAGTGGGTCAGGGGTGCTGTTAAACACCCTACAATGCACAGGTTGCCCCCCCCCCGCCCCCGACAAAGAATGATCTCGGGTAGGGCCCTGGCTGAGTAGTTCAGTTGGTTAGAACATTGTCCCAATACATTAAGAATTGCAGGTTCGATCCCTGGCCAGGGCACATACAAGAATCAACCAATGGCCCTGACCGGTTTGGCTCAGTGGATAGAGCGTTGGCCTGTGGACTGAAGGGTCCCGGGTTCGATTCCAGTCAAGGGCATGTACCTTGGTTGCAGGCACATTCCCAGTGGAGGGTGTGCAGGAGGCAGCTGATCGATGTTTCTCTCTCATCAATATTTCTGACTCTCTATCCCTCTCCCTTCCTCTCTGTAAAAAATCAATAATATATATATATGTTTAAAAATTCTTAAAAAAAAAGAAGAATCAACCAATGAATGCATAGATAGGTGGAACAACAGATTGCTGTTTCTCTTTCTCTTCCCTCCTCTCTCTCTCTCAAATCAATAAAATTTTTTAAAAAGTTTCCTTAAGGAAAAAAAAAAAAAAGAATGATCTGGTCCTACATGTGACTAGTGCAGAGGCTGAGAAAAACCTGCTTTAGATATTATGCATTTATATAAACTCCCTTGTTCATGATTTCTGCCTTTATTTATTCATTTATTTATTTTTTAAAATATATTTTTATGGATTTTAGAGAAGAAGGGAGAGGGAGAGAGAGAGAAACATCAATGATTAGAGAATCATTGATTGGTTGCCTCCTGCACGCCCCCTCACTGGGAATCAAGTCCGCAACCCGGGCATGTGCCCTTGACCGGAATCGAACCCGGGACCCTTCAGTCTGCAGGCCGACACTCTATCCACTGGGCCAATCCAGCCAGGGCTATTCATTTTTTTTATGTGCCTCAGGCATGAAACAGCTCTGGCCACCAACACAGGCATCAAGCCAGGATGAACTGAGGGACTGTACGTCTGCTTTGCCCCTGATTGACGTAAGAGCAACACCACCAATCAGGTGTCTCCTTACCCATTGCTGGGGGGGGGGGGCGGTCTGCCTTTATTTTTTTAAATATATTTTTATTGATTTCAGAGAGGAAGGGAGAGGGAGAGAGAGAGAGAGAAACATCAATGATGAGAGGGAATCATGATGGTGTGAGGATCGAGCCTGCAACCTGGGCATGTGCCCTGACCAGGAGTTGACCCGTGACTCCCTGGTTCGTAGAGTCACTGAGCCACGCCAGCCAGGCTCTGCCCGCCTTTATTTTGATGAACGTAAGTGAGATTTTGCTATATGGATTTATAAGCAGTGACTCTGAGCTTTAGCGGGTGAGGAGTCCCCCTCTTTGTGAAACAGATCTAAGCTATGGAGCCCCCAGAAAAGAATAGCCATCCTCATAAAACCTGGGACAGGATCCCAGGGGCTTCCTGGAAAGTCCCACCCGAATTCCTGGGGCACCGGACTTTGAATCACAGCCCCAGAATATCCCCCCCAGAGGTGAGCACTAACTACAATTCCCCTAAAAAATTTTTTTAAAAATATATTTTATTGATATTTTACAGAGAGGAAGGGAGAGGGATAGAGAGCTAGAAACATCAATGAGAGAGAAACATCGATCAGCTGCCTCCTGCACACCTCCCACTGGGGATGTGCCCGCAACCAAGGTACATGCCCTTGACCGGAATCGAACCCGGGACCCTTCAGTCCGCAGGCCGACGCTCTATCCACTGAGCCAAACCGGTTTCGGCTCCCCTAAAAATTTTTAAAAATATATATATATATTTTTATTGATTTCAGGGAGGAAGGGAGAGAGAGGGACACACACATCAATGATGAGAGAGAATCATTGATCAGGTGCCTATTGACCCACTGCCTCCTACAGCCCCCCTTCTGGGGATGGAGCCCACCACCCAGGCATGTGCCCTTGACCCGAATCGAACCCGGGACCTTTCAGTCCGGAGGCCAGTTCTCTATCCACTGAGCCACATCAGCCAGGGCTGCCATTCCCCTTTAGGGACCACCACCGGACGAAGAAGGCGGGGAGAGAACACGGGTCTCCTGCTGGGTCCCGGGGAGACCAGGGAAAGCCGGGATGGGAACCCAGGCCGCCTGACGCCCCAGCGCCGGGATATTTTCACTTCACCCTGAGTGAGGACGTTTGAGAAACGCTGATCTTCTCTTCCTGGAACAGCGAGCGAGCACACGCGCCGCCGCCGCTCTGTTCCTCTTGAGAAAGCACAAAGGGCCCAGCTGGTGTTGATGACAAACACTCAGCACCTGGGAGGCCGCTCAGGAAGCGGCGGAGCGGGGTTGGGCGGGGACACGCGGGCGCAACGGGCTGGGGAGGCTGGGGAGCGTAGAACCCTGAGTCTGTATGCACCCTTCTGTTTCTACAGCCCTTCCTTCCTTCCTTCCTCCCTCCTTCCTTCCCTCCCTCCTTCCTTCCCTCCCTCCTTCCTTCCCTCCCTCCTTCCCTCCTTCCCTCCTTCCTTCCTTCCTTCCTTCCTTCCTTCCTTCCTTCCTTCCTTCCTCCCTCCTTCCTTCCCTCCCTCCTTCCTTCCCTCCTTCCTTCCTTCCCTCCCTCCTTCCCTCCTTCCTTCCCTCCCTCCTTCCTTCCCTCCCTCCTTCCTTCCCTCCCTCCTTCCCTCCTTCCCTCCTTCCTTCCTTCCTTCCTTCCTTCCTTCCTTCCTCCCTCCTTCCTTCCCTCCCTCCTTCCTTCCCTCCTTCCTTCCTCCCTCCTTCCTTCCCTCCTTCCTTCCTTCCCTCCTTCCTTCCTTCCTTCCCTCCCTCCTTCCTTCCCTCCCTCCTTCCTTCCCTCCCTCCTTCCCTCCTTCCCTCCTTCCTTCCTTCCTTACCTCCTTCCTTCCTTCCTTCCCTTCCTTCCCTCCCTCTTTCCTTCCTTCCTTCCTTCCTTCCTTCCTTCCTTCCTTCCTTCCTTCCCTCCTTCCCTCCTTCCTTCCTTCCTTCCCTCCTTCCTTCCTTCCCTCCTTCCTTCCTTCCCTCCCTCCTTCCTTCCCTCCCTCCCTCCTTCCTTCCTTCCCTCCTTCCCTCCTTCCTTCCCTCCCTCCTTCCTTCCTTCCCTCCCTCCTTCCCTCCCTCCCTCCCTCCCTCCCTCCTTCCTTCCCTCCCTCCTTCTCTCCTTTCCTCCTTCCCTCCTTCCTTCCCTCCTTCCTTCCCTCCTTCCTTCTCTCCTTCCTTCCTTCCTTCCTTCCCTCCTTCCCTCCTTCCCTCCTTCCTTCCCTCCTTCCCTCCTTCCCTCCCTCCTTCCTTCCTTCCCTCCTTCCTTCCTTCCTTTCTTCCCTCCTTCCCTCCTTCCCTCCTTCCCTACTTCCCTCCCTCCCTCCTTCCCTCCTTCCCTCCTTCCCTCCCTCCCTCCTTCCCTCCTTCCCTCCTTCCCTACCCTCCCTCCCTCCCTCCTTCCCTCCTTCCTTTCTTCCCTCTTTCCCTCCTTCCCTCCTTCCCTCCTTCCCTCCTTCCCTCCTTCCCTCCTTCCTTCCTTCCTTCCTTCCTTCCTTCCTTCCTTCCTTCCTTCCTTCCTTCCCTCCCTCCCTCCATCACCTGTGGATTGAGGCCCTGGGGGACACCCGTGTGAACCAGCCCTGTGCCTGTCCTTGAACAACCCCTGCCCTGCCGGGGAGACTGAGGCACCCGTCGCAATGCAGGGTGACTATGCTCTGATGGGGGCGGTAAAGGCGGTGGTAGAAGCACAGCTGTGACCCTGATGCAGCCTTGGAAGGTCAGGGAGGGCTTCCTGGGGGAAGAAGCATATACGTGGAACCTTCAGGAGAAGGCAGAGGGTTTGTCCCGTGGCTGAGAGATGGAAGAGGGCTCCAGCAAGGCAAAACCAGGAAGGCTGCTGGGCATCGGGGTGGGGGGCGATCTCCAGTTTGCAGGAGACAGCATGGGGAGAGTGGCATAGGGGGTGACCAGCAATCTTTTGTTTTTTAAATGTATTTTTATTCATTTCAGAGAGGAAGGGAGAGGAGGAGAGAGAGAGAAACATCAACGATGAGAGAGAATCATGGATCAGCTGCCTCCCACTGGCGACCTAGTCCGCAACCCGAGCATGTGCCTTTGACTGGAATCCAACCCGGGACCCTTCCGTCTGCAGGTCGACACCTATCCACTGAGCCAAACCGGCCAGGGCTTCTTTTTTTATTTTTTAATATATTTTATTGATTTTTTACAGAGAGGAAGAGAGAGTTAGAAACATTGATGAGAGAGAAACATCAATCAGCTGCCTCCTGCACACCTCCTACTGGGGATGTGCCCGCAACCAAGGTACATGCCCTTGTCCGGAACCGAACCTGGGACCATTGAGTCCGCAGGCCGACGCTCTATCCACTGAGCCACACCGGTTAGGGCTTCTTGACCCTTTTTAAAAGGGTCACCTGATTAGGCCAGGCCCATCCAGGATAATCTCCCTTTAATGAACTTAAAGTGAACTGATTAGGGGCTTTCATTACAAGTGGACAATCCCTTCACCTGGCCTCCTCATGTAACCTAATCGTGGGGTGCCATCGGTCCTGTTCACAGGTCTTGCAGGGTGTGTCTACCAGAGGATGGGAATCTTGGGGGTCCTTTTAGAGTTCTGTCCCCCACAAGGGACCAGGGGAGATGAGAATCAAGGGCCTTCTCAAGGGGAGGGGCTTCCCAGACTTCTCTCTGAGTCTACAGTCTTTAGATCTCTGGGTCACGCCCACTGTGACAGTGGTCGGCAAACCGCGGCTCGCGCAAGCCACATGCGGCTCTTTGGCCCCTTGAGTGTGGCTCTTCCACAAAATACCGTGGCCTGGGCCAGTCTATTTTGAAGAAATGGCGTTAGAAGAAGTTTAAGTTTAAAAAAATTTGGCTCTCCAAAGTAATTTCAATCGTTGTACTGTTGATATTTGGCTCTGTTGACTAAGGAGTTTGCCACCACTGGTCTGTGACACCCCTTCTGAAGGGTTCTTCCCTGAGCTGATGGGGTGACAAGAGGGTCTAATATTTCCATCTTACAAAATGAAGTCCAGAGATGCGATCTCATTTCTCAGTCTGGGATACAGGAAGTGCCCCCAGGTATATGCCCAAGAGACATGGACATGTATGTTCACGTGAAAACTTGTCCACAGCCATGGCCCGTGTGGCTCAGTAGTTAGATCGTCAGCCTGCACACTGAAGGGTTGAGGGTTCGATTCCCAGTCGAGGGCACCTACCTGGGTTGCAGGTTCAATCCAGCCCCCCAATCCAGGTGCAACCAATTGATGTGTCTCTCTCACATGATGTTTTTCTCTCTCTTCCTCTCCCCCCTCCCTCCCTTCCACTCTCTCTAAAAATCAATGGGGAAAAAAACATCCTCGGGTGAGGTTTAATAAAACAAAACAAAACATAGCCCTGCCAGTGGTTAAGCATCAACCTCTGAATCAGGAGGTCATGGTTCGATTCCGGGTCAGGGCACATGCCTGGGTTGCGGGTTCATCCCCACTAGGGGGCATGCAGGAGGCAGCTGATCCATGATTCTCTCTCACTGATGTTTCTGTCTCCCTCTCCCTTACTCTCAGAAATCAATAAAAATATGTATTTAAAAAAAACACACAAAAAAAGAACTCGTAGACAAATGTTCATGGCAACATTACTCACAATAGCCCAAATGGGGGAAAAAAAAACAAATACCCAGTGGATAAAGAAAGTGTGACTTATCCATGCAATAGAATATTATCCTATCTAATAAAGAGGGAATATGCTAATTGACCCTCACACTGTCACAAAGATGGCGGTGCCCACAGCCACAGGATGATGGCGCCCAGTCCCCTCAGCCCTGCCTTGGGGTGGGTCCGGCCGCTCAGTGCACCTGCCTCCGGAGTTCCCCAGTCCCCTCAGCCCCCCAGGGCCGGCCCGAGGTGCAGGCAAGCCTTGGATGGCAGCTGCCCAGCTGCCCAGGGCCACCTGAGGCTCAGGTAACCAGGGCCGCCCGAGGCTCAGGTAACCAGGGCCGGCCAAGGCTTGCGCTGCTGGCAGTGGCAGCAGCAGCAGAGGTGTGATGGGGCATCACCTTCCTGATGGCGGGGTCACCTCCCACCCCTGAAGGCTCCCGGACTGTGAGAGCTGGCAGGCCAAGCTATGGGACCCCCCGCCCCCCCGGCCCCGCTCCAGTGCATGAATTTTCATGCACCAGGCCTCTAGTTTGGCAATAAAAGGAAATGAAGTTTGGACACCTGCTACAATCTGGGTGGACCTCGAAGGCATACTAAGTGAGAGAAGCCCCACATTCTGTTCACACGAAGTGTCTGTAGGCAAATCTATACGGACAGGAAGTAGGTTAGTGGTGGCCCTGGGCTGGGTGTGTGGGGAGATTGGGAGCGATGGCTGGCTCCGGGGTGCGTGGTGTCTCCTCGGGGCCCATGGAAACGCTCTAACGTGGATTGAAAGTTGCTGGTTGCACGATTCCGTGCTGACAGTTAAAAGCCGTTGAATGTACACTTGAAGTGGGTGAGTCGTGCGGCATGTGGATTCTATCCTGGTAAAGCTGTTACAAAAAAAGCAGAGAGATGCTTCCGGAAACAAGAGAGCCTGATAAAAGTCTGCTGCTCCGTGTCGCCAAGCGAGCCAATGGAAGCGCTAAAAATATGTATACGGGGAGGAAAAGAGGGAGAAGGGAGGTCGGGATGAGTTAGGTCCTTATCCATCAGAGGGAGAAACATCCCTATGGTCGACGCATCCAGCAGATAATTACGTAGGGATGGGTGGAAAGGCAAGTAAGAGAAGAAACAGCTACACACACGGAAAGGCTATGCCAGGCCCTGGCGGAGTACCTCCGTCGGTGAGAGCAGCGTCCCAATACCACCCAAGGTGATGGGTTCAATCCCCCCCATCAGGGCACACACTACAATCCAGTGAATGCATACATCACTGGAACAACAAATCAATGTTTCTCTCTCTGCAAAAAAAAAAAAGGCTTTCTGCCCTGGCTGGTGTGGCTCGGTTGGTTGGAGCATCATCCCCTAGTGGTCGGCAAACTCATTCGTCCACAGAGCCAAATATCAACAGGACAACGATGGACATTTCTTTGGAGAGCCACATTTTTTAAACTTAAACGTCTTCGAACGCCACTTCTTCAAAATAGACTCGCCCAGGCCGCGGTATTTTGTGGAAGAGCCACACTCAAGGGGCCAAAGAGCCGCATGTGGCTCGCGAGCCGCGGTTTGCCGACCACAGACCTTCGGAAGGTGGCGGGTTCGATTCCTGGTGAGGGTACCTGTGCCGCGCCAGCACGGCCAAGCGTGAGCCTGAGCGCCCGAGAGGGGGCGGTGAAGGATGGAGAAAAGATAGACAAGAGAATGAAAGCTGGGTCTCGGTGGGACGCTGTCCTCTCTGATGGAGAGCCAGCGACAGCACCAGGGACTACAAACCGTGTCTTTATTTTACAGCCAGATGCCACGAGGCAAAGGAAGGGCGTGGTCAAGAGGTTGACAACATTCTGGTGGGTTTCGATCCGACTCAACTACATGCACCTGAACTCTATCAAGCCCACATCACTCAGGCAGGTGGGGCCACATGTTCAGACCACAGGTTCAAGCTGACAACCATAGCTGTTGGCTATGATTGTGCTGGGAGGGCCCTGCCCTCCACGCTGGGACTTGCCCGTGGCCATGAGAGGACTGTGGCCTCTCATCAGTCCGAGGCTTGAACCTGTCCAAACACTGTAGCCCCTCTCCACAGGTGCACACCTAGGTTTCAGGTTCAGTCCTTGCCCTGGGCTTCTGTGGGAAGCAGAGCTAATTGAGGGTCCTCGTTCAAACGGATATTTCTCTCTCTATCTCACTCTCTCCCTTCCTCCTTCTCTCAAACCAATAGGAGCATGTACTTGGGGGGAGATAAATAAAACAAGGAATAGAATTTGAGGTGGAACAGACCGGATTCCCTTTATTACAACCCCTCCCTCCTGGCACCCAGTGGGTGCAGACCAGGGAGGCTGGTCCACCTCCCACAATGCACAGGGCGGCCAGCGCCACTGAGGATGATCCGGCCCAAGTGCCTGGTTTTAGTGCCTTCTAGTTGTTTTCACCCTTTGTTGTTGTTTTTTTTCTTTTTAATGTTTTTATTGATTTTTTTAGACAGAGAGGAAGGGAGAAGGAGAGATAGAAACATCGATGAGAGAAACACATCGAACAGCTGCCTCCTGCACACCCCCTGCTGGGGATCGAGCTGGCAACCTGGGCATGTGCCCTGACCCGGGAATCAAACTGGGGACCTCTTGGTCCATGGGACGATGCTCAACCCACTGAGCCACACCAGCCAGGCTGTTTTCACCCTGTGAAGGTGTCTGGGTTTTTTTTTTTTTTTAAATATATTTTATTGATTTTTTACAGAGAGGAAGGGGGAAGGAGATGAATAAAGAGTCAGAAACATCAATGAGAGAGAAACATCCATCAGCTGCCTCCTGCACACCTCCTACTGGGGATGTGCCCGCAACCAAGGTACATGCCCTTGACCGGAATTGAACCTGGGACCCTTCAGTCCCCAGGCCGACGCTCTATCCACCAAGCCAAACCGGTCAGGGCTGGGTTTTTTGTTTTGTTTTTGAATATATATTTTTAAAAAATTGATTTCAGCCCTGACCGGTTTGGCTCAGTGGATAGAGCGTCGGCCTGCGGACTGAAAGGTCCCGGGTTCGATTCCAGTCAAGGGCATGTACCTTGGTGGTGGGCACATTCCCTGTGGGAGGTGTGCAGGAGGCAGCTGATCAATGTTTCTTTCCCATCGATGTTTCTAACTCTCTATCCCTCTCCCTTTCTCTCTGTAAAAAAAATCAATAAAATATATTTTAAAAAAATCGATTTCAGAGAGGAAAGGAGAGGAAGAGAGAGAGAGAAATATCAATGATGAGAGAAAATCATTGATCGGCTGCCTCCTACACGCCCCCCACTGGGGATCAAGCCCACAACCCAAGCATGTGCCCTTGGCCGGAATCGAACCCGGGACCCTTCAGTCCGCAGGCCGACGCTCTATCCATTGAGCCACACCAGCCAGGGCGAAGGTGTCTTTGGTTGTTGTTGTTCCTTCTCAGTCTTCTCATTGAGGATGTCAACAGCCCCCTCCCCGCGGAGGACAGAGAAGCAGTCGGTCTCCACTCTCATTCCCACGGCGACCAAACCCCTCCGTCTGTGACAGCAGCCCTGACGCTGCATCAGCTCCCGGCTTGTCCGCGGCTGTATTCCTCTCCGGGGGAGAGCAGAGGTAGAGCCAACGTTTCGCAGGCCAGTGGGCTCCAGGTCCCTTCTCCCAGGCTGGCGTTTCTCTCTTCCTTCGCTTCTAACCCTGGGGTGTCCCGAGGCTTCTCTGAGCTCCTTCCCTATGGGAATCGGAGCTCTTCCGGGGAGGTGATCGGATATGTGGGGGACACAGGTCATCTCTGTCTTCTGCCAGCCCCCCAAACGGAGGAGCTGGCCAGGAATGGTCAGCTAAGTGCTCTGAAGTTCACCCATGGCTGCCCACCCCTGGCAACCTCCACCAAGAGCCTACTTCATCCCAGTTCTGCCTTTTATATATATACTAGAGGCCTGGTGCACGAAATTCATGCACGGGGAGGGGGGTGTCCCTCAGCCCGGCCTGCACCCTCTCCAATCTGGGACATCCCTCTCACAATCTGGGACCGCTGGCTCCTAACCGCTCACCTGCCTGCCTGCCTGCCCCATCACCCCTAACCACTCTGCCTGCTGGCCTGCTCACCCCCAACTGCCCTCCCCTGCCAGCCTCATGGCCCCCAATCGCCCTCCCCTGCCGGTCTCCTGGAAGTTCTCCTGGTCTAATTAGCATATTACCCTTTTATTAGTATAGATATTGTTTCAGAGAGGAAGGGTGAGGGAGATAGAAACATCCATGAGGAGAGAGAATCACTGATCAGCTGCCTCTTTCATGCCCCCTACTGGGGATCAAGCCCACAACCCAGGCATGTGCCCTGACGGGGAATCCAACCGTGGCCTCCTGGTTTATAGGTCGACACTCCGCCACGGAGCCACGCCAGCTGAGCTTTAATATTTTTTATTGATTTCAAAGAGAAAGGGAGAGGGAGAGACATCAATGAGGAGAGAGAATCATTGATTGGCTGGGGATCGAGCCCACAACATGGCTTGTGCCCGGACGGGGAATCGATCCTTTATCTCCTGGTTCGTAGGTCGACGCTCAACCACGGAGCCACACCGGCCTTTTATTCCCTGGGTGATGTGGGCAAGTCAGTTCCCACCTCCGAGCCTCAGTCTGCCCGTCTGTAAAATGGGAACAGCCGTGACCCTGTTCCCAAGGCCCGGTCCCTGCTGGCCAGCTTTCGGGGTTTAGAGCGTGCTTGCTGGGTTCGAGCCTGTTAGCAGCGTCAGGACGCAGCCCTGAAAGAATTGTTAGCCTAGAGCTGCCTGCAAAGACCCTTTGGCACCTCTGTCTTCATGGAATTGGGGGCACTTACAACTGGCATAGAGGAGATGTTTTGCCCAAGGTCACACCCAGGGGCATCTCTGAGGTTTGCACCCAAGACCAAACTTTCTGCTCTCCTCTGAGTCCCTGCCTCGAGTTAGCTCACTCCCTACCCACCGGCGCGTCCTCATTCTTCTCCAGTCTGTGGCCGGACCCCCAAACCCACCCAGCCCCAGACGCATTTCTTTCCGACTGCTTCCCACCCACCCTTCTTGCATCCTACTTTTTTGCTCTTCGCTTCCACCCCCATCTTGTGGAAATCAAACTCTCTGAGTTACGGGTGGGTAGGGGGGTATGAAGAAAATATTTTGCTGGTGCCATTCAAAAGGCTTGCAAACCTTGTGCATTTAATATGATTTTATTTTCAGGGGATCTTTGTCCTTGCCACTTGCGGGGGGGCGGGGGAGGGGGTGTGGTGGTGGTGATGGGGAGACTCAGGGAGGTTGAGCTTTTCCCTCGGATTTTGGGAAAGGGGCGAGCTCCTGGGGTCCCTTTTCAAAGGCCCTCCCCTCATTTCCGGCCGCCGCTGCCAGCCTTGGCTGGGCGCCTGGATCCTGTTGCTATGACGACAGGAAGAGGCGGTGGCGGCGGCAAGCGATGCTGTGGAGAGATGGAGGCTAGTGGGGGTGGGGGTGGTGGCTTCGAATTGGGGATGGGGGTAGGGATCAGGGGCCGGGGGTGCGGGCGGGGCAGGGGGCAGGGGTGTCCTTTCTCTCTGACCTCCTCCGTGGCTCCCCGCCTGGCCCCCCTCCCATCTCCCTCCACCTTCCTTCGGATGCCTCCTCGGTCCCTGTGTCTGTGTCTCGGTCCTTGGGTCTCTGTCTGGCCCAGGCACACTCCCGCTCCATCTGCCTCTCTCTCTGGGTCCCTCTCTTTCCTTCTACACCTGCCTTTCTGTCTCGGGGCGCCTTCTGCCAGGCAGACCTCAGTCCCCTAAATTTCTCTCCATCATTCCCTCTCTCTCTCTCTCACTCCTTCTTTTTTCTGTTAAGACCTTGCCCTCGCCCCAGTCTCCCCCCCCCCCCGCATTTCTCTCTCCCCCATCCCCTCTGTCTCTCCCTGTCTCTCCCATCTGTCTCTCCTCCCCCTCTCTGGATGACTCTCTCTGTGTCTCTTCTTCCCTTCTGTTACCCAGGCCCTGCCCCCTTCCTCTCCTTCACCCCAACCCCCCCTCCCTCCCTCCCTCCCTCCCTCACCTTCCCCCATCTCTTTGGTTTCCCTCTTTGGGTCTCTGTCTCTGTCCCCTTCTTTCTCTGGATATTTCTCTCTCTGTGTGTGTGTGCGCGCCTCTCTCTCCAACTTCCTTCTGCCACCAGCCGCTGCCTCCCCCAAATCCCTCCCTCCCTCCCCCATTCCTGTTTCCCAGTCTCCAAGTCTCTCTCTTGCTGCTTCTCTTCGCTCTCCCTCCCTCCCTCTCTCCCCAGGTCTCTCTCTTTTCCCCCCAGCTTCCTTCTGCCCCCCAGTCATTCCCTCCCCCACCTCTTCTCCGTGGCTCCCCCATCCTCAGCGGCCCCCCTCCCTCTCCTCCCTCCTCCCTCCCTCTCTCGTCCTCCAGCTCCGCACTTTACCCAGCGACACACACGAGAACCAAATTGTCTCCTCACCTTTTTTCCCCCCCATCTCGACCCCCCCCCCACTGCCTGGGGCCCGAGCTCTGAGCTGCTCCTCAGCCTCCCCCCCCAACCTCAACAACCCCTTTGCCCTACGCCCCCTCATCGCCAACCCCAACCAGGTCGGACGCCTGGGTCCCTCGCTGCTGGGGGAGGGCGAGCCGTGAGAACTGGGAAGCACGGGGGTGTCTCTGGGGGGTGCCCACGGGACGGGGCTCAGCGTCCCCTCCTCAGTGCTCCGGAGAGCTGACCTGTCGCTAACCCAGGTGAGCCAGATCTTTCTCTTCATCGGAGGTGGGTGGATGTAGAAGGAAGGTTGTGTGGTCCCCCCTAATTCTGGAGGAAGGAGCTGGTCCCCTTCAGAGGGAGAGAGGAGGTAGCCCCTGTCGTATCCGGAAGCTTTAGAATGGGGGTCCCCTGCTCCCTCCTCCTCGGCGGCCGCTGACAGATGGACTGAAGGAACAGTCCCCTCAAGCCAAACAGATCGCCCCCCGAATCGATACAAGGAAATGTCTTCAGATCTTTTTGGGATGGAGACTGTCCCTCATGGACCCCGTTCCCCTCCCCTCCTGGTCCCGGGTCGTAGGGGGCCCCAGCAGGAGGAGGGGGTACATCCTGGGGTCACAGGCTCCCCCAGGTGGGAGCAGAAATGTGCCTGGACAGTGGAGGTGGCGGTGCCGGGCCCGGATGGGGGAGATGAGGTCCAGAGACGGGAGGAGAGGGACCCGGGCATGTGCCTGGAGAGGAAGGAGAGGCAGGGGCAGCACCTGGGGCAGGGGGGCGGGGGTGTCCGAGCCCAGTGCCCCATGAATGGGCAGGCCAGGGGCTGCGTGTGGGCAGGCAGGAGCCGGGGTGGGGGAGGGAACACATGTGTGGGTCACTGGGCCCGGTTGCCATGGAGACACCCCCCATAGACAACCTTTCTCAGCAACCCCTGGGAGCAGACCCGGTGGGGGCCAGCCGATGGGGGAACGGGGGCGGCGGAGGCCAAGGTCAGCGGGTACTGGGACCCAGCGTGGTTTTCCCCTCCTCTGTGGCCTCCAGGCTCTCAACTCCAGCAGGGGCTCAGGGAGGGAGTCTGGGGAAGAGGGAGTGGTGGAGGCAGGTACGGGACGCTGGCCCAGCGGGAGGAAGGCCAGGGTGAGGTGGAGGAGGCAGGGCTGGGGGCGTGGTGGGGGAACCCTGGGGGTGGGGGCCGGGAAGGGGGACATTCCTAGCTGAAGGAGAGTTGGGGTCCTGTACATGGAATTCTTCTCAGGGGCACTGTCCACAGAGGGAAGGAAATGCGTGTGCGGTGTATGGTCCTCACAGATGACATGTAGTGGGGTTCTGGGGGGTTCCCACAAAGGGAAGTCTGAAGGGATACGAAGGGGGTTCCCTGAGTAGAGGAGATGCTTGGAAGTAGAGTGGGTGGGGGAAGAGGGCCCGAGGGAAGGAGAGAGAGTCTTCATGATGTAAGAGAAGGGCAGGGGATGGGGAAGGTTCCGGGAACTTGAGGGAGTGGGAGGTCCAGGGGAGTTGGGGCGACCTAGAGTTGAGGGTTCATCTTGTGTGATGTGATAACAAGGGCTACCCTGGGGGGAGGGGGTTGGGGGCGGGGGGAGGGGGTGGAAGGGCCGGGGCATGGAGTGGGGGGTGGGGTGGGCCCCTCCTAGGACAGCAGTGGGCTTGCAGGTCGGAGCTTGGGAGTTCTGAAGGGAGAGGAATCGGGGGTCCAGCAGGAAGGGACTCCAGTGAGTGGGAAACGCCGCGGAGCTCACGGAGGAAATTTTTCTTAATGGAGAAGCAGAGCACGATGGTCGTGAGGAGTTTGTCTAAGTTGTAGAGGTGACGGGGGCCGGATTCCGAAGACTTAAAAAATATATATATTTTAAAAATTCATTTCAGAGAGGAAGGGAGGGGGAGAGAGGGACAGAAACATCAACGATGAAAGAGAATCACGGATCGGCTGCCTCCTGCACACCCCACGCTGGGGACCGAGCCCACGATCCGGGCATGTGCCCTGACCGGGAATCGAACCGTGACCTCCTGGTTCGTAGGTTAACGCTTAACCACTGAACCAGGCTGGGCTCGAAAGACTTCTTTAAACCAAGGAAAGAGTGTTTTTTTTTTCTTTTTCTTTTTTCTTGAGTCAAAGACATCGCAGGGGATGGAGGTGGGGCTAGGGACACAGCAGGAGCTGCTGGAAGGGATGGGGTGGAGATGGGGGCATCCTCGTCAACGCGTCCTTGTCAACCCGTGGGGCTAAGGTGGTGTTGGCTGCCCGTCAGAACCCGGGGCGCTTCGAGAGCTGAGATGCCCTGGCCTACACCAGTGCAGACCAGTAGAATCCCAATCTCCCTGGTGGGACTCGGGTGTCCGTTCTCGGAGGTGCTCTGGTGACCTTCCCGAGGTGAGGTGCGTCCTTAGGGGTTGGAAACCTGGGTCCAGAGAGAGGGGGGTTCTGTGTGGGAAAGGGGGTTCCCAGGTGGAGGAGCCTATGTGTAGGGGGCAGGTGTTCGTGGCAACCACAGCGAGAGTTCCTTGGAAAGACTTGAGGCGGAGAACAGCTTGAGAGGTTTATGTGTCTTGAGTGGAAGACGCGGTAGATGAAGAGGTGGGGCTGCGGGGAAGAGAGGACGTAGCCCTATGAGAAGGCTGGTGCTGGGGGGCTAGGAGGGATGGAGGAAGAGGACCGGGTTCCTTGGGGTTGAGGAGGCCCCGGGGCTGGGGGGTGAGGGATGCCTTTCCCCAGGAGGACAGTGAGCAGGGGGTCCTGGTGTCAGGATGGGGGGGGGGGGGGCACTTCCTCGGTGGGATTGGTGGGAAGGCTTGCTTTTTTATTATTTTTTATTTTATTTTTTTTAATATATTTTATTGATTTTTTTACAGAGAGGAAGAGAGAGGGATAGAGAGTTAGAAACATCGATGAGAGAGAGACATCGATCAGCTGCCTCCTGCACGCCCCCTACTGGGGATGTGCCCGCAACCCAGGTACATGCCCTTGACCGGAATGGAACCCGGGACCCTTCAGTCCGCAGGCCGACGCTCTATCCACTGAGCCAAACCGGTTAGGGCCTTGCTTTTTAATTTTTTTTATTTTTTTAAATCCTCACCAGAGGATTTTCCCATTGATTTTAGAGAGAGTAGAAGAGAGAGAGAAAAAGACAGACACACATAGATGTGAGAGAAACACATGGATGGGTTGCCTCCTGCAGGCGCCCTGACCAGGGCCTACAAGCAAGGCATGTGCCCTTGACGGGGAATCGAACCCGGGACCCTTCAGTCCGCGGGCGGAGGCTCTACCCACTGAGCCACACCGGCTAGGGCGGTGGGAAGGCTTTCCCTGGCAGAGCCCATTTCCTCCCAGCCAGGGCGGCAGTGGGAAGCACCGTGGAAGGGGTTTGTCCGAACGGGGACCTGGTGGGGCTGTTTTGGGGGTGGAGGACCCCGGGGCTGGGGAGGTCCTGGAGCCCCCTAACCTTTCATCTCGCTCCCTGCTCTCCACCAGCTGCTGACCATGGCCGCCCTCTGACCCCTCCCGGCCCAGCCTCGTCCTCGCCGCCCCCGCCACCCCCCCTCAAACCCCGCGGGGCCCAGGCCCCCCCTCTTCTGCCCGCGCCGTGAGCCCCCCCAGCCGCCGGCACGGCCCCGCCCCCGCTGCCCCGGTGGTGGCCCGCGGCCCCCCGGCTGCCCGCGGTCAAGCTGGAGTCGCTGAAGCGCTGGAACGAGGAGCGGGGTCTCTGGTGCGAGAAGGGGGTGCAGGTGCTGGTGACCACGGTGGGCGCCTTCGCCGCCTTCGGCCTCATGACCATCGCCATCAGCACCGACTACTGGCTGTACAAGCGCGCCTTCATCTGCAACACCACCAACCTCACGGCGGGCGACGACGGGCCGCCCCACCGCGGCGCCCCCGCCGAGAAGAAGGACCCGGGGGGCCTCACGCACTCGGGCCTCTGGAGGATCTGCTGCCTGGAAGGTAGGCGGGGCCGCCGCGCCCCTCCCGGAGCCCCGCCCCTCGGCTCCTGGGCCACCCGGGTGGTCTCCGTGGGTGGTCCTGCCTCCGCCTCCGCCGCCGCCGCTGGTCCGCACTCTGCCGGCCCTGCTACCCCTTCCCGTCCGGCCTTCCAACCCCTCTGCCCCCCTCTGAACCCGCCCCCCCGGGGGGCACCCTCAGCGTCTTCTCTCTCCCACATCCTGCCCGGTCCTCTGAGCGCCCCTCACGCACAGCCCCTGCTCATCTGTCTCCTCCACCTCTGTCCTCACTTTGGCTGTTTCTCCCCTTCAGCACCCTGACCTGCTGGCTGTGCGCATGCCCTCCCTTCCGATCGCGCCTGTCACTTTTCCTCTTTTTTTTTTTTTTAATTCTCTTTTAATTTTGTTTTTAAAAATATATTTTAAAGTCATTAACTTTATTTTTTAGAAATATATTTTATTGATTGTTTTACAGAGAGGAAGGGAGAGGGATAGAGAGTTAGAAACATCGATGAGAGAGAAACTTCCATCAGCTGCCTCCTGCACACCTCCTACTGAGGATGTGCCCGCAACCAAGGTACACGCCCTTGACCGGAATCGAACCTGGGACCCTTCAGTCCACAGGTTGATGCTCTATCCACTGAGCCACACCGGCTAGGGCTTTTTTAATTAAAAAAAATTTTTTTTTTTAAATTTTGATTTCAGAGAGAGAGGAAGGGAGAGGGAGAGAGAGATAGAAACATCAATGATGAGAGAGAATCATGGATCGGCTGCCTCCTGCACACCCCACACTGGGGATCGAGCCCACACCTGCAACCCAGACATGTGTCCTGACCGGGAATCGAACCGTGGCGTGACCTCCTGGTTCATAGGTCAATGCTCAACCACTGAGCCATGCCGGTGGGCTCCTCCTCTCCTGGCCTGCCTCTCCCCACCCGGGTTGCTTGCAGCCTCCCACTAGGTCCTGGCCCTCCCCGTCCACCCCATGGCTGTTTCATTGTCCCCCGCCCCCCCTCAAGGCTACCTTCTCCTCTTCCTCCTCCCAGACCTCACTTCTCTTCCAGCCCACCCACCGCCTCTCATCTCCATCTCTGTTTCCCCGCCTCGGTCCTGCCCTCCCTCCCCCTCCAGGCCGCCCTCCTAGAGGCCCCTCTGTACCTGTCCCCCGTGTGACTATCTTTCCACCTCGGGGCTCACCTCTGGGCCTCACAGCCCGGCTACAACACGAAGGCGTGGGGCCAGCCTAGCCCACGGCTCCCTGTGCGATTCCTCCTCTTCTCCTTTCCATCCCGTTCTTTTCTCCATCCTTCCCTCCTCGGGCCGGACACTCGGGGTGAGCAGGGAATATTGTCATCTGGTTTCGTCCTATGAGCTGGGCGCCGCCCTCCTGTCGGGAACGAGGAAACTGAGGCTCAGAGAGGTTAAGTCACTTGCCCAAGGTCGCCCAGCCTCGGGTGGGACAGAGCCGAGAGCACTCAGGCCTGACGGGTGGGGTTTGCAGAGACTCGTGGTTTGGCATGTGGGGTGTTCAACACTCCCGGAAACCAAAGTCTGGATCTGTGAATCGGTCGCCAACATTTAAAAACAGGGAGATTTCACATCGAAAACCCAATTTCTGGCTTCTTTTGAACTCGCCGAAGACGGACGACACAGGGGTCTGCCCTGGTCACGATGGGCCGGGTCTGAGTAGCAGCTGTTTCCTTGGCTGAGACCTGGGCAGGTGTGTGTGTGTGTGTGTGCGCGCGTGCGCGTGCGTGTCTGTTTCGCCACAGTCGCCTCCATTCCCTATTGCCTCACATCCTGCCCAGTTCTCTCATCAGTAACTTTCTCCCTCCTGTGGGCATTTGACCTCAGGTTCACGCACTGGTCTGACTGAGCAGCAGGCACAGAGTCAAGCGGGCAGTCTTGCATCCTGAAACCCCTAGGAGAGCGTAGGGGATAGAGTAAGAATGCCATTCATTCATTCATTCATTCATCCAACCACTGGTATTTATTGAGTTTATACTATATACCAGGAACTATTCTTTTTTAAAAAATAAAAAGTAGTATTTATTTATTTATTTACTTATTTATTTATTTTAGAGAGAGGAAGGGGAAGAGAGAAACATCCATTTGTTGTTCCACTTATTTATGTATTCACTAGAGGACCGGTGCACAAAATTCGTGCACTGTTGGGGTGGGGGGCCCTCAGCCCAGCCTATGCCCTTTCTGGGCCCTGGAACACTTGGGAGAAGTTCCTGCTGACGGCTTAGGCCTGCTCCACCACCTCTGTGCTCGCCAGCCATGAGCCCGGCTTCTGGCTGAGTGGCACACGCCCTGTGGGAGCGCACTGACCACCAGGGGCCAGCTCCTGCATTGAGTGTCTGCCCCCTGGTGGTCAGTGCACATCATAGCGACCTGTCATTCAACCGTTGGATCAATTTGCATATCAGCCTTTTATTATATAGGATTAGTTGATTCCTGTATGTGTCCTGACGGGATCGAACCCATAACCTTCTCATATTGGGAAGACACTCTAACCAACTGAGCTACCCAGTCAGGGCCGCTAGAAACTATTCTTTTTTAAAAATATATATATTTTTATTGATTTCAGAGAGGAAGGGAGAGGGAGATAGAAACATCAATGATAAGAGTCATTGATCAGCTGCCTCCTGCACGGCCCCCTCCTGGGGATCGAGCCTGCGACCTGGGCATGTGCCCTGACGGTGAATCGAATTGTGACCTCCTGGTTCATAGGTCGACGCTCAACCACTGAGCCACACCGGCCGGGCCTGACCTCAGTTTTAACAGGAGGGAGGGCTCTTGCTGCTGCGTTCGTCACTACGCGGAAGGCGGGAGGGACCGCAGGAGGTGGCGTGTCTGGGTGGAGCATTAGAGTGTGGGCAGTGGTTTCATTCAGATCGGAGTCTGGAGCTACAAGGGGCAGGAGTTCCTGGCGGGGGGGGGGGGGGGGCGGGGGAGTGGTAGTGGGAGCTGAGAGAGGAGAGTCGGGGTGTCTCTGAAGCTGTGTTTCTCAGCCTCAGAGCTGTTGACATTTGGGGAGAAATAATTCTGTGCCTTGGGGGCCATCCTGCATGTGGTGGCCTGGTTACCAGCATCCTGGTCTCCGCCTTCCAAATGCCAGGAGCACCTCCCAGCTGTGACACCCCACATTGTCAGCCGTCTCTAGACGAGGAGTGCCGTGACCCTGGGTGAGAATGGGGACGGGGAGGGGGAAGTGTGGGGAAGGTGAAGCAGCAGGGATTTTTTAAATTTTATTTCTTTTTGTTCCTGTCATCTAGTGTGTTATAGGGAGGGTTATCATTTTTTAAAATCTCTATTGTTGAAAGGATTACATGTGTCGCTTTTCCCCCCATGGACCCTCCTCCAGCCCCACGCCAGGCCCTCCCGCCCCCCTGTCCATGGGCCATGCATATATGCACACGAGGTCCTTGGTTGATTACCTCCCACCCACCCACCCTCCCTCCCCCGCCTTCCCTCAGAGATTCCGCCCTCTGTTCCATGCTCCCATGTCGCTGGGTCCACTCCGTTCATGAGCTTATTTTGTGACTTAGCGTCCACATATGAGTGCGATCATGGGATACTTGTCTTTTTCTTTTTTTAAATGTATTTTGTTGATTTTCTACAGAGAGGAAGGGAGAGGGATAGAGAGTTAGAAACATCGATCAGCTGCCTCCTGCACACTCCCTACTGGGGATGTGCCCGCAACCAAGGTACATGGCCTTGACCAGAATCGAACCTGGGACCCTTTGGTCCCGCAGGCCAACGCTCTATCCACTGAGCCAAATCGGTTAGGGCCGTGGTCGGCAAACTGCGGCTCGCGAGCCACATGCGGCTCTTTGGCCCCTTGAGTGTGGCTCTTCCACAAAATACCACGGCCTGGGCCAGTCTATTTTGAAGAAGTGGCGTTAGAAGAAGTTTAAGTTTAAAAAATTTGGCTCTCGCCCTAACCGGTTTGGCTCAGTGGATGGAGTGTCGGCCTGCAGACTGAAAGGTCCTAGGTTCGATTCCGGTCAAGGGCATGTACCTTGGTTGCGGGCACATCCCCAGTGGAAGGTGTGCAGGAGGCAGCTGATCGATGTCTCTCTCTCATCGATGTTTCTAACTCCCTATCCCTCTCCCTTCCTCTCTGTAAAAAATCAATAAAATATATAAAAAAAAATGTGGCTCTCAAAAGAAATTTCAGTCCTTGTACTGTTGATATTTGGCTCTGTTGACTCACGAGTTTGCCGACCACTGGTTAGGGCATGGGATACTCGTCTTTCTCTGACTGGCTTATTTCACTTAGCATGATACTCTCCAGTCCCTAAGAAGGGTTATCATGATCTCAGTTTTGAACATGTTAAATTTAATTTAATTTATTTATTATTTGAGGGAGAGGAAGAGAAAAAGAGAGAGAGAGAAACATTGATTTGTTGTTCCATGTATTGATGCACTCGTTAGCTGCTCTTTGTACGTGCCCTGACCAGGGATCGAACCCGAAACCTTAGCCTGAGGGACGATGCTCTAACACAGCCGTGGGCAAACTACGGCCCGCGGGCCGGATCCGGCCCGTTCGGCTGTTCTATCCGGCCCGTGGAGCCGAAAGAGCGGAGGGTTCTCTTGCTCTCCCCTCCGCTCCTTTACTTTGAATTTATATTAGTTCACACAAACACTCCATCCATGCTTTTGTTCCGGCCCTCCTCCGGTCCAGTTTAAGAACCCATTGTGGCCCTCGAGTCAAAAAGTTTGCCCACCCCTGCTCTAACAGCTGAGCAGCCTGGCCAGGGCTGGACATGTTAAACTTAACCTGCCTATTAGAGCTCTCCTCTAGGACCGGGGTTAGCATGTAAAAAACCCTGTCGCGTGCCATACAGTCAGCATTTCAGGCTGCGTGGTGCGTGGTCTCTGTCATAACCGCCCCAGGAAGCCACCGGAGATAATGCGTGCGTGAATGTTCCCGAGCTGCCACCTAATCCAGCCACTCCTGCACACTGACGTCTGGGCCTCAGGCCTTCCCAGGTGCCACAAAGGAGTCTCCTTGGATCTTTCTCGGTCACTTAGAAGATTTTGGAAAACCCACTCTTTGCTAGCTTTGGCCCAGTCTGATCTGGGCCGTCAGCAATACGATGAGGCCGGGGCTCAGCGGAGAGTTGGGGCCGGAGACACAGACTGGGGGTCATGGCTTAGGAACAGATAAAAGGTCACCTAGAGAGAATGAGAAGAGACAGAAACCAAAAGATTAGTTGCAGGGCTAGTCCACCTGAGCTAGTCCACTATTAAAAGGCAACCATAGCCCCCGGCCAGTGTGGCTCAGTGGTGGAGCGTCAACCCGTGAACCAGGAGGTCACAGTTCAATTCCTGGTCAGGGCACATGCCCGGGTTTCAGGCGTAATCCCCAGTGTGGGGCAAGCAGGAGGCAGCCGATCACTAATTTTCTCTGATCATTGATGTTTCTCTCTCTCCCTCTCCTTCTCCCTTCTTCTCTGAAATCAATAAAAATATATATTTTTTAAAAAGGTGCCCTAACCCAGTGGTCGGCAAACTGTGGCTCGCGAGCCACATGCGGCTCTTTGGCCCCTTGAGTGTGGCTCTTCCACAAAATGCCATGTGCGGGCGCGCGCGTACAGTGCGATTGAAACTTCGTGGCCCATGCGCAGAAGTCGGTTTTCGGCTCTCAAAAGAAATTTCAATCATTGTACTGTTGATATTTGGCTCTGTTGACTAATGAGTTTGCTGACCACTGGCCTAACCGGTTTGGCTCAGTGGATAGAGCATCGGCCTGCGGACTGAAGGGTCCCAGGTTCGATTCCGGTCAAGGGCATGTACCTTGGTTGCGGGCACATCCCCAGTAGGAGGTGTGCATGAGGCAGCTGACTGATGTTTCTCTCTTATCAATGTTTCTTCTTCTTTTTAAAAATATATATTTTTATTGATTTCAGAGATGAAGTGAAAGGAAGAGAGAGATAGAAACATCAATGATGAGAGAGAATCACAGATTGGCTGCCTCCCGCACGCCCTCCACTGGGGACTGAGCCCGCAACCCGGGCATGTGCCCTTGACCGGAATCAAACCCGGGACCCTTTAGTCCGCAGGCCGATGCTCTACCCACTGAGCAAAACTGGCTAGGGTTCTCCTTGATGTTTCTAACTCTCTATCTTTCTCCCTTCCTCTCTGTAAAAATAAATTAAAAAAAATCAATAAAATATATTTTTTAAAAAGGCAATCAGAGCTCTGGTCTGTGTGGCCTGGGTTGCAGGCTTGATCCCCAGCAGGGGGCGTGCAGGAGGCAGCCAACTGATGTTTCTCTCTCCCTCTCCCTTCCTCTCTCCCTCTCAAATCAATAAAAACCTATTAAAAAAAAATAGTAATCAGAGAGACACCAAGAATCCAGGAAAGGAGATGAGGAAGGAGTGAGCACAGAGGTTTGGGGGAAATGAACGAAGTGGGTGTCCTGGCAGCCAAAGGCGGGACTTAATTGTCTTATGGGGGGTGGGGCTGGGGGTGTGGTACACGTAGGCCGGCTTTATTGTCACTTAACATTTTTTAAATTTATTGATTGATTTTTATTTTATTTTTTTTTTATTGATATTTCACAGAGAGGAAGGGAGAGGGATAGAGAGCTAGAAACATCGATGAGAGAGAAACATCGATCAGCTGCCTCCTGCACACCTCCCACTGGGGATGTGCCTGCAACCAAGGTACATGCCCTTGACCGGAATCGAACCCGGGACCTTTCAGTCCGCAGGCCGACGCTCTATCCACTCAGCCAAACCGGTTTCAGCTATTGATTGATTTTATAGAGAGAGAGGAGGGGAGAGAGAACGGAGAGAGAGGAGACAGAGACATTGACGTGTCACTCCACTCATCCGTGCACCCATGGGTTGAGTCTAGTGCCCTGACCGGGGATCGAACCCACCACCTTGGTGTGTCAAGTTGACGCTCTAACCAACCGAGCCACCGGGCTAGGGCTATTCTGCATTTTGTATATTAGGTCTGGAATCAGAGCCAGACTATCCTTTGAACGTGTAATCAACATGAAACATTAAGGAAACACGATGCGTTTCTTTTCTGTGTGAGTTCTGAAATCAGTGAGTGCTTGGCCCTCACAGCTCATCCCAGTTGCCACGATCCACGTGCCCAGGAGACGCCGTGGCTGTGGCCTCCGTGGGGGTGCGGCCCCTCCCGGGAGTCACAGCTTCAGTCTCAGGTCCCCTGTGAGGACACCGTGACCTGGACACCGCAGACCGTTCACCCGGGCCACCGTGCATGCCTGTTACCTGGCGGAGTCCTTCCCCCGGCGCCTGGGAGGGGTTGCTATGCTTGTGTTTATCAGGCAGGAAGGGGTGTCCAGAAAGGGAGAGTGATCAGCCTCATGGCCACCCGACACCCCAGGGGCAGGGCCTGTGGAACCCACTTCTCCAGCCTCCTCACCTCCCTGCTCCCCCTTCACCCGACCTAGGCAGGTCCTGGGGGAGACTCGGGGCCACATCCCGCCATCGCTGCACAGGGAGAGCTCCCAGCCCCATGGGGTCCTCTAACACACAGCCCGGCTACCCCGTGTCCTGCACTTGACTGTGTTCCATTGCGTTCTTACCATAGAGCCATATCGCTGACCTCACTTTTGTTTTTGCTTTACAAATATGTTTTTAAAAAATATATTTCTTTATTGATTTCAGAGAGGAAGGGAGAGGGAGGGAGAGAGAAACATCAATGATGAGAGAGAACCATGGATCGGCTGCCTCCTGCACACCCCCTACTGGGGATCGAGCCCACAACCCGGGCATGTGCCCTTGACCGGAATCGAACCCGGGACCCTTCAGTCCGCAGGCCGACGCTCTATCCACTGAGCCACACTGGCCAGGGCTACAAATGTGTTTTTATTGATCTCAGAGAGAGGAAGGGAGAGGGAGAGAGATAGAAACATCAAATGGGAGAGAATCACCGCTGGGCTGCCTCCTGCACGCCTCACACTGGGGATCCAGCCTGTCACCCCAGGCTCTTGTGCCCTGACCGGGAATCGGAACGTGACCTCTTGGTTCATGGGTCGATGCTCAACCACTGAGCCACGCCAGGGGGCCTCGTCCTCACTTTTGAAATGAGGCTCTGGCGTTCCAGTCCCTAAGCCACACAGCATGTGAGTTCTGAGCCTGGACTCCTCTGCCCCCGATATGCCGGCCTCTGAGGCCCAGCTGCCCCCGTATCTCCCACAGCCACCCCCCCCGCCCCCGTGACTTACCATCCACGCGGGACCTCAGCTCCGTGCCTCCGTTTTCCCATCTGCAGAGCAGGGAGACTGTTATCGCCTCGCACCCTGGGGTTCGGCATGAGCATTGAGTGTGGGACTGCCTGTCCACGGCCCGGAGCAGGGCCTGGCGTGTGGTTAGCCCTCGGGAAGGACAGATGTCCTGATGCTGTCACCACTGTCCTGCTGAGAGTCTGCGCCCCCGGCTCTCCGTGCTCAGCCTCACTGCACGGTCCTTCATGTGAGAGAAGCACTGTGATCCCATTCAGGAAAGGGGGGGACTTGAACCCCCAACCTTACCTACCACACCTAATGGACGTGTGGATGGGTTTGAGAGTGTGTATTCATTCATCTAGTCATCTAGTCAATCATTGTTTTTTAAATTGTAAAATACACAGAATATACAATTGATCATTTTAACCATTTTTTCGTTGTTGTTAATCCTCACCCAAGGGTATCTTTTCCATTGATTTCTTTTTTTTTTTTAGAGTGTGGAAAGGAGGGGAGAGGGAGAGAGAGAGAGAAAGAGAGAGAGAGAAACATTAATGTGAGTCACATTGATTGGTTGCCTCCATGCATCCCAACCAGGGCTGGGGATCAAACCTGCAACCCAGGTGCATGCCCTTGGCCAGGAATGGAACCCATGACCCAGGTACATGCCCTTGACCGGGAATGGAACCCATGACCCTTTGGTGCATGGGCGGACGCTCTAACCACCGAGCAACACCAGCAGGGCCATTTTAATTGTTTTTAAGTATACAGTTCAGCGGTAAGTACATTCACATTGTTGTGCAACCATCACCACCATCCATCCACAGAACTCTTACCATTTTGTAAAACTGGAACGCTGTCCCCATTAAACAATAACTCCCCATTTCCTCTCCCCCAGCCACTGTCTCTGAATGTGTCTGCTCTGGGGGCCTCACAGAAGTGGAATCACACAGTATTTGTCTTTCTGTGTTTGGCATATTTTACTTGGCATAATATCCTCGAGGTTCCTCCTTGTTGTAGCGTAAGTCAGAAGTCCCTTCCTTTTCACAGCTGAATAATATTCCATGGAATGTATAATGGGATAATACATCCCATAATAATGTACATACCAGATTTTATCCATTTATCCATTGCTGGACACTTGGGTTGCTTTTTGGCTTGTGAATAATGCTGTTAGGGAAATGGGCGTGCCAGTTTTTAGAGACCCTGCTTTCAATTATTTTGAGTCTATACCCCAAAGGAGAGTTGTTAGATCATATAGTGATCGTGTCTTTAATTTTTTGAGGGAACTCTGTACTATTTTCCTTAGCAACTCTACCATTTTACATTCCCACCAACAGGGGTCCCAGTCTCTCCACATCCTTGCCAACTCTTGTTAGTGTGTGTGTGTGTGTGTGTGTGTGTGTGTGTGTGTGTGTTTCCCCGGTCGCTGTTCTAATGGGTATGAGGTGGTATCTCATTGTGGTTTTGATCCGCATTTTCCTAATGATTAGTGATGCTGAGTACCTTTTTAGGTGCTTGTTGGCCCATTCAATCATTCTTTCATGAAAATATTCACCAGGCACTTACTATGTGCGAGGTAGGTGCTGGAGATAGAGTGGTGAACAGCCCATACATATGCTTACATTCCAGTAAGGCAAACTGCTGTGTGTTTGGATCTGTTTCCACCACCCATCAGCTGTGAATTGATGAGCCCTTTCTGCGCCTCTGTTTCCTCATCCGGACAATGGGTATGTCGGCTGCTCATGACTGAGCACTTCGTTGTGACTCAGGCAAAGCCCTAAATCTCTACCTGAATTAAATCCTCACAACAACCCTGTGAGGTAGGTCTTATTTCCCCCTTTTTATCTGCAAAGGAGCTGAAGCAAACTGACCTAAGTAATGCCAACAAGGTCACTGACTAAGGACATGACAGAGTCGGGCTTTATTATCAAGCAGTGGGACTCTGATTCCCGATGACTGGCCACTGCGTGATACCGATAACATTATCTATTTCATGGGACTCTGGGAGCTCCAATGAGTCTATCCACCACTTAATGTTAGCTCTTAGCGGAATTACTCACTGCCTTATATTCCTCCCTCCCAGTCCTTGTCTTTTTTTTTTTTTTAAGTATATTTTTATTGATTTCAGAGAGGAAGGGAGAGGGGAGAGAGAGATAGAAACATCAATGATGAGAGAGAATCATTGATTGGCTGCCTTCTGCATGCCCCCTACTGGGGATCGAGCTGGCAATCCCGGGCATGTGCCCTTGGCTAGAATTGAACCGGGGACCCTTCAGTCCACAGGCTGACGCTCTATCCACTGAGCCAAACCAGCTAGGTCCCAGTCCTTGTCTTTATCCCCATTCCTTCCTCTCATCTTCTGCCTCGAATCTCGCCTTCTGCTATCTATCATTCATTCATTCATTCACTCTTCATTCATTCGACACCCATTTCTTGAGGCCTCCCTTTACCAGGTAATGATAGAGACACACGGAGGAATCAGACCCCATGAAGAAACTCATAAATCATCCCGATGCTTGCCAGAAAGGGGGTAGTAGCACAGGGGCCCGCTGCACCCCAGAGGAGGAACTGGACCCAACTTGAGTGGGAGGAGTGAATGCATGTGCGCGTGCGCAGCCCAGGGACCGCTTCCTCAGGGAGGCGCCCGTGAGCTGCCCACTTGCAGGGTAAGTTTTCATCAGTGACGATGTGAGTGGACTGTTTCACAGCCTGGAGTTTGGAAGGAGCCTGAAGCATCAAGGAAACAAAATGTATTTATATTTTATGCGCATTTACATACGAGTCTCCACCTATGTGTTAGAACAGGAACTGTCCTCAGATATGGGATGCTAGGTTCCTAAAGGGTGTGAGGTCCAGGATGGGAGGATAGCATTCTGGGGTGGACGAAGGGGGTGAGGCTGAGTGACCCCGAGAGGTATAACCCCATTACGTGCCTCTGTTGGCTCCGATCACTCCATCCCCTTCCAGCGGATTCCAGGTAAGACGCTGGCAATCCCTCTCCTTAAGCGCAGGATTTAAGAGACTACAACTCTCATGAATCAACGGGGCTACTCTCCCCACGATTGGACTCAGGACTTCGTAGGGCCTTATGGGAAATGTAGTCTCCTTTGCCCCTCGGCAGCCTCCTTCGTTTTCCCACGCATTTGCAGACTCCGCAAGTTCAGCGTGAGAAGGGCGCCTTGACATTGCTGAAACCAGCGCCTTCTTATGGAGGGAAACGGAAGGCCAGGGAGGCTGGTGTCTGTGGCCTTTCCGTGAGTTTTGGATGTTGATTGTGTGATTGTGTGTGTGTTTCTTTATTAAATAAAAATACTGTTGAGGATAATCCCAGATGCCGGGAAAGGTTCAGGAGCCAGGAGTTTGTCGAGAGAGAAAGAGAGAGAGAGAGAGAGAGAGAGAGAGAGAGAGAGAGAGAGAGAGAGAGAGAGAGAGAGAGAGAGAGATTGGAGGGAGAGAGGAAGCGGTGAGTCTTCTCTAACAGTGGGGTCCCCCAACTCTTAAGTCCCCCCACATCACCACTTCCGTCCCCCTATAGGGCTGAAAAGAGGTGTCTGCGTGAAGATCAACCATTTCCCGGAGGACACTGACTACGACCATGACAGCGCGGAGTATCTGCTCCGTACGTTGGGGTCCCGGACAGATTGGGGGACTGTGGGGCGGGGGGGGGGGGGGAGACGGGGAGGAGGCGGGGCCGGCAATTAGATCGACAGGCTGAGACGTGCCTGCTAGCGTATCCAAGTCCAGACACTGAGATCTTCTGGTCCCGGATTGGCCCAGCGGTCCCTTCACCGCCCCCTCCTCTCACCTTGGGGCGGGCTGAGAGGAGATCCCGGGAGATGATTGGCCGCCGCGTTGTAGCTCTCTGGGCTGGCATTGGCTGCTGCTCCCTGGGCTGTGAAGCCGGCTGCGGGCGCAGACTGGCCACTCCCGGGAGCGGGCTGGGTGAGCCTGGGATGCGATTGGTAGCCGCCCCGAGAACGCGGCAAATCCTGAGTTGTGATTGGCTGTGGCTTCCGCAGCGCTCAGAAATCGTAAAATCGGTTTGCCTAGGGTTTGGGGGTGGGTGGAAAGGACTGCAGAGGGAGAGGGAGAGAGAAAGAAGAGAACCCCAGAGCTATAAGTGAAGCCAGACAGAAAGGGGGTGGCAGAGAAGAGGGAGGAAGGAAGAGAGAAGGAAAAGGAAAGAGAAACCCAGAGGGATGGAGCCAGGCAGAAGCGAGAGGAGGCAGAGAGATGAACAGGTTTGACAGGGGGATCTGGAGAAAAGAAAGACACACGCAGAAAGGCAAGGAGCGTGCGAGAAGGGAAAAGACAAAGGGAGGGGTCCACAGAGAACGAGAGAAGTTCAGAGAAAGAGATGGAGAGTGAACGAGGCGGGGGAAAAAATGCCAGGCGAGAGAAAAATAGACCGAGGAAGGAAGAAAAAGAGGAAAGCAGACCGAGAAGTAGAGAAATGTTAAAAAAGGAGAATGAATGAAATAACCAGAACACGGTGCAGAGAGAAAACTGGAGAACTAGGGAGGGACAGGTGGAGGCAAACACGGGCAGGAGGCGCAGCGCACGGAGTGTGTGCAGGGGGAAGGGGGGGGGGGGGCAGGCGGCCGCATCCCACCGCCCTGGCGCTCACTCCCTCCCCCTCCTCCCCTTTCTCTCTCTCCCCCTCCTCCCCTTTCTCCCTCTCCCCCTCCTCCCCTTTCTCCCTCTCCCCCTCCTCCCCTTTCTCCCTCGCAGGAGTGGTCCGGGCCTCCAGCATCTTCCCCATCCTCAGCGCCATCCTGCTGCTGCTTGGGGGCGTGTGCGTGGCGGCCTCCCGGGTCTACAGGTCCAAGAGGAACATCGTTCTGGGGGCAGGAATCCTGTTCGTGGCAGCAGGTGAGAGGCAGGGAGAGGGGGCGGCCCACCCACGTCGCCACGTGTGTGTGTGTGTGTGTGTGTGTGTGTGTGTGTGTGTGTGCGCGCGCGCGCGCGCGCGCAAAGCCACCCTGTCCCGAGCGCCCCCTGGGGCCCGAGTCAGCCTAGGCTCTCTCCAAACTCCATCGCCACCCGCTGGGCAAGGTGGGTGTCGCCTTCGTGGTGTCTGGCGCGTAATAGGGATGCGGGGAGCTTAGGTTCCGAAGCCCGGGGTTCTGGTCACGGAAGGGAGACGCTGGGGCCGTGAGACATAACTGGGGTCTGGAAGATAGGGGGGCAGGGCTGGGCTGTGGAAGGTCAAGCCGCAGAGGGAGAAAGTGATTTGGCTGTAGATGGGGAGGAGCCTGCTGTAAGGGATAAAGCCTGGTGGACCCCGGCGGATCCAGAAAGCGGCTGGTCCTGGGAAACCCTCCAGACATCTCTGAGTAAGGCATCGCATTAAGGAGTAAAACCTCCTTTATTTATTTTTTAATTATTTAAATTATTATATTTTAATTGATTTCAGAGAGGAAGGGAGAAGGAGAGAGAGATAGAAACATCAATGATGAGAGAGAATCATGGATTGGCTGCCTCCTGCAGGCCCCACACTGGGGATGGAGCCCACAACCCGGGCATGTGCCCTTGACCGGAATCGAACCTGGGACCCTTCCCTCCGCAAGCCGACGCTCTATCCACTGAGCCAAACCGGCCAGGGCAAGACTTCCTTTCTACCCGAAAGGAGTTGTGCTGCAAAGTTTTTTTGAACTGGTGGAACCCAGAGAATGGGGAGGATTTAGCATAAAGAAAAGCAGGTGCTTCGGGCATGGATCGAGATCGGCGGGGGGCGTGGCTTGCTTGACCTGGGACTGGGGAGGAGCCCAGCCTAGACCCGCGAGGGTCGGTGTCGGGCAATCTGAAGGCTGGAGTAGAAAAAGGACCTGCTCTAAGGAGGACTTTTAGACCAGCAAGTGGGGGGGCCTAGAAGAGATACCCAGACTGGGATGGTAATCCTGAAAGGAAGAGTTTTTAGATCAGCCAAGGTCAGGGGAGCGGGATTATCCCATGAAGAGTTTAAACCAGCAGAGGGTGGGGTCTGAGGGAAACCCAGGTGTATAAAAGTGATGGAGATAGTAGACCCATCAGAGGAGGGCCTGGACCACCCAGGTGGACCATGGAAGGCGTGGCCTAGGCTACCAGGAGGAGGGGCCTAGGCCATCTTAGGGAGGGGACCTGGACCAGCTGGGGCGGAGTTTAGGATGGAAGTTGACCCATTCGGGGCGGGGTCTGAACCATTAAGGGCGTGGCCTTAGACCACGTGGGGGTGGGGTTTAGACCAGCCGGGGTGGGGCCTGGCTCTCTGGGGGTGGGGTTAGACCAGCAGCGTTGAGGTCTGGACCTCTTGGGGCGAGTCCTAGTCTACCTGGGGCGGGGCCTAACCAGCTGGGGAGGAGTTTAGGCCTGCGGGGGCGGGACCTAGGGGCGGGGGCGGGACCTAGGGTGGGGCCGGGGTGGCCTCGAGGCTCCCGTCTGACCGTCCCCGCCCAGGCCTGAGCAACATCATCGGGGTCATCGTGTACATCTCGGCCAACGCGGGCGAGCCGGGCCCGAAGCGGGACGATGAGAAGAAGAACCACTACTCGTACGGCTGGTCCTTCTACTTCGGCGGCCTGTCCTTCATCCTGGCCGAGGTGATCGGCGTGCTGGCCGTCAACATCTACATCGAGCGCAGCCGCGAGGCGCACTGCCAGTCCCGCTCGGACCTGCTCAAGGCCGGCGGGGGCGCGGGCGGCAGTGGCGGGAGCGGCCCCTCGGCCATCCTCCGTCTGCCCAGTTACCGCTTCCGCTACCGCCGCCGCTCCCGCTCTAGCTCCCGCTCCAGCGAGCCGTCGCCGTCGCGGGACGTGTCTCCGGGCGGCGCCGGGGCCCCCGGCTTCACCTCCACGGACATCTCCATGTACACGCTCAGCCGCGACCCGTCCAAGGGCAGCGTGGCCGCGGGGCTGGCGGGCGCCGGCGGCGGAGGCGCGTTCGGCGGCGCGGCCGGGGGCGCGGCCGGCGGCGGCGGCGGCGGCGGGGCGGGCGCCGAGCGGGACCGCGGGGGGACGTCCGGCTTCCTCACGCTGCACAACGCCTTCCCCAAGGAGGCGGGCGGCGGCGTCACGGTCACGGTCACCGGGCCGCCCGCCGCGCCCGCGCCCGCCCCGCCCGCGCCCTCGGCGCCCGCCCCCGGGACCCTGGCCAAGGAGGCCGCCGCCTCCAACACCAACACGCTCAACAGGAAAACCACGCCGGTGTAGGGGCGCGCGGGGGGCGCCGGGCGCGTGCGCGGGCGCGCGTGCAATGAGGCTGCCGGGGGTCGGGGCGCCCCCTCCTTCCCCGGGAGCGCGCTAGAGACTGCTGGGCCTTCCCCCCGCGCCCCCTCCCCCCAGGTGTGGGGGATCGCCCCCCCCACCTTCGGATCAGGGACCCCAAGGGAGGGGGACAGGAAGGGAAGAGAAGGGGCCGCGCGAGGGAGCGTCGTGTTTTATTTTTGTTGTGGGATTGGGTGGGGGGGAGGGCCGTGGTGTTTTTTGCAGTTTTGAGATGTTTTCTTTTTAATGTTTTGCTGTGTGCATGTGGGGGCGGGGGGAGGGAGGGACTCCCAGCCCAGCCCAACTCCTGGAGAGGGGCCCATAACACACAAATATATAGTTCTACCTACAAACTATATATATATATATATATATGCTCTCTATAAAGAGACAGGGAAAGAGAAGGGACGGGGGAAGGCGGAGTGACGAGGCATGGACGTGGACGTTTTCCGTGCACGATCCCGCCAGCGTTTATTAAGCACCTGCTGTGTACCAGGGCGGCGCCCTGAAGAATATAAACAGGCACGGAGAGCGACCTGTTCAGTCCTTGCCAGCAATTTATTCGTGTACGGAAGCGCTAGGCATTGTGCTGAACGCCGAAGGGAGGAAAACGGACAGGGCCCCCTGCACCCTCATAGAGTTAACAACTTGTGCGTTGATCGAGCAATGGTGTCCACAAACAGTAAATTACAGTGAGGACCTGGGAACAGTCCAAAATGCTACAATGGGTTCCATCAGGGGGACTGAACCAGTTTAAAAGGAAAGGCTATTTTTTGCATACACGGAGAAGATGACAGAAGCAGCCAGGTGACGCTGGGGTGGAGGCGGGGGGGCGGGGAGTGTTTCAGCCAGAGAACAGCATGTGCAAAGGTCCTGGGGCAGGAGGCGCTTCCAGGGAAGGCTAGTGTGTCGTGAGCAGATGGAACAAGATGCGGCTGGAGGGAGGCATGGGCAGGGCCAGACTTCCCAGGGACTTGTAGGTCAGGCCGGGAGTTTAGATTTCCTTCTGAGGGCCGCGGGGAGCCGAGGAATGAATGTCGCTCGGCTGGAGAGCAACGCGAACGGTGTACAAAGGGGAGACAGGAACTCGGAGATGAGAGGCAGAGACATGCTGGAAGTCAGCATCAAACACCTGCGCGGGCCCTGGAAACTCACACTCGTGGGAGCAGAGCAGTTAATGACACACATTCCCGAAGCACAGGCACAGTGTCTGATGTGTGCGGGAGAGGCGCTGGGACTGGGGGGTGCGCCTCACTCATTCATTCATTCACTCACTCGGCCATTCACTCTCGTTGATCCTGGGGGTGAAAACGTGAGGCCGTCAGAAACCACAATCCAGGCTGGGCGATTGGTGCGGTGACTGACAGGGACCCCGCTGGGCACCTTGAAAGAGAATGTGGAGTGACCGGCTGCCAGGAGGGGGCAGCACTTAGGGGAAACTTCCTGGGGAAGGTCCCCCCCCCAGCCCGGGGCTCAAACAGGATGAGTAGGAGTCTGCCAGGGGAGGGAGGCTCTGGGGCAAAGAGGACTGAAGCAGCGTGCTGCCTGGGGACAGTGCTCATAATTGGGGGACGCTGAAGGACAAGGTGGGGGTGGGGGGTCAGCTCAGAGAAGCAGCCAGAAGGCAGAGCCCAAGGAGCAGGAGTTCCGGGCTCCGGGGTTGGGGTGTTGTTCTAAGGGTAACGGGGAAATACCGGAGAGCTTAGAGCAGGCAGAAGGCAGGATCAGTGTGGGTGCTAGGAGAGGACCCTGGGGTGTGGCGGGTGCTGTGGGAGGGTGAGGCAGGAGGGCAGAGGAGCTGGGCAAGGGCTGTGGGGCCAGGAGGGTGGGTTTGAAGGTCACTGAGGATGCAGAAGGCACGGTGCTTAGTGGCCTCCCCTCATTGGCTCAGCAAATTATTTCCCGAGGTCTCCCAGATGCCAGGCCCGCTGCTCTGAGATGCCCGGAGGACTGCGGTAACCAGGCCCTGCCCTGCCCTCGGGGCTCCTGGTCCTCTGTCTGGGTAACATGGAGCAGCAGAAAAGGGTGGGACAGCCCAGCCAGCGGGGCTCAGTGGTTGAGCGCCAACCTATGAACCAGGAGGTCATGGTTCAATTCATATTAGGGCACGCCTGTGTTGCCACTGGATCCCCAGTAGGGGGCGTGTAGGAGGCAGCCAATCCAGGATTCTCTCCCTCTCCGAAATCAATAAAAATATACACTGAGTGGCCAGATTATTATGATCTCTGAACGCATAATAATCTGGCCACTCAGTATATATATTAGAGGCCCTGTGCATGAATTCGTGCATGGGTGGGGTCAGGCCAGCCTGGCCAGGGGGAGGGGACATGGGCGATTGGCCTGTCTGTCTGCTGGTCGAACTCCTGGTCGAGGGGACAATTTGCATATTAGCCTTTTATTATATAGGCTAGACCAGGGGTGGGCAAACTTTTTGACTCGAGGGCCACAATGGGTTCTTAAACTGGACCAGAGGGCTGGAACAAAAGCATGGATGGAGTGTTTGTGTGAACTAATATAAATTCAAAGTAAAGGAGCCGAGGGGAAAGCAAGAGAACCGGATAGAACAGCCGGATCCGGCCCGCGGGCCGTAGTTTGCCCAAGGCTGGGCTAGACACTGAGTGGCCAGATGATTATGCGTTCAGAGATCATCATCATCTGGCCACTCAGTGTATTTTAAAAAAGAAAAGGGTGGGGCAGAGGAGGACAGGACCAGGGCTGGGTGTTGGGACTTCCCTCGGGGGCCTGTGTGGAACGACTAGAAAGAGGGAGAGAGACTGAAGGGTGGGGACCCAGGCAGGCCAGCTGTGGGGTTAGTGTCAGACACACTGAAAGCGAGGGGGAAAGGAATACACTCTAGTGCGACAGGAGGACGTGGTGTCGGGCAGGGGTGGGGGACATCCGGCCTGCGGGCTGCATAAGGCCCGAGAAATCATTTGATCTGGCCCTGCCAAGGCAACCACAGGCAGGGTTTGAAATTCAATAAATCTAAGAGCTCTGTTCATAGCAACATAAATGTATTAAGTGAATTCTATTAAGTGGATGATGTTATAAATATCCAAAAGGCCCTTGGCAGGAAAAGGTACCCCACCCCTGGACTGAAGGGGGACAGAGGGAGGTGGGTTTTGAGACAAGTTTGGTGGGAGAGGGGGCTCTGGTGCAGGAGGGGGCACAATTGGTTGGGGGTAGTGGACTCTAGGGTCCAAAGGCCAGAGAGCAAGAAAGAGGTGGGGGAGCCCTAACCGGTTTGGCTCAGTGGATAGAGCGTTGGCCTGCGGACTGAAGGGTCCCAGGTTCGATTCCGGTCAGGGGCATGTACCTTGGTTGCGGGCACATCCCCAGTGGGGAGTGTGCAGGAGGCAGCTGATCGATGTTTCTCTCTCATCGATGTTTCTAACTCTCTATCCCTCTCCCTTTCTCTCTGTAAAAAATCAATAAAATATATATTAAAAAAAGAAAAGAAAAGAAAGAAAGAGGTGGAGGATGGGTAGGGAGGGGGGAGATGGGGAAGGAAGGGTGAGGACGAGAGACCCAAACTCAGTGAGTCACCGAGACACAGAGAAAAAAGGAAAGAGATCCAGAGAGGGCAGAGAAAGGGAGAGGAGAGATGGACACAAAGATGGACAAATCAGCCCTGCCGGCGTGGCTCAGTGGTCACGCATCAACCTATGAACCAGGAGGTCAGGGGTTCAATTCCCCGTCAGGGGACATGCCCGGGTTGCGGGCTCGATCCCCCAGTGTGCGGCGTGCAGGAGGCAGCCGATCCATGATTCTCTCTCATCCTGGATGTTTCTATCTCCCCCTCTCCCTTCCTCTCTGAAATCAATAAAAAATAAAAATGTTAAAAATGCACAAATCGGAAGTGAGACGGCTCAGACACACCAAAAACTATAGAGACACGGAGGTGGCGTCACAGAGAAACACCCTGAGATCTGCCGGGAGGAAATGTGGAGACTCAGAGGCGTTTTTCGGGCCAGCTCCTTCCCAGTGTTCAGGAAGTATTCGCTGAGCCCCGTCCTGTTCTAGACTCAGGCGAGGCCCCAGGCACGCGCTGGGCGGTGGGTCAAGGCCCTGCTCTCCTGGGACTCAGGAGGGGCGCACGACATCAGTCACAGGGAACTGCTTTAAAAGCCAAGCGGGCCGTGGTGTCGATGATGGAGCAGGCCCTAGAGGAGGACCCCCAGGGACAAAGGCAGCGCAAAACCCCGGAGGACTCCAGGCTGGCTGGGACGCTCGGAGGAAGGGGGCAGGTTAAGGAGGGTGAGGTCAGAACAGGTTGGGGGCCCTTCCTGCAGGGCCTTTTAAGCCCCCCGGGGGGGGGGTAATGAACCTGATGTCTGGACTCCAAGGGGCCGAGCACAGGCACGACATAATTATATTTTAAAAATAATAATAATAAAAAATATAACAGCCCGGCCTGTGTGGCTCCATGGTCTGAGTGTCAACCTAGGAACCAGGAGGTCACGGTTCGATTCCCAGGCAGGGCACATGCCCGGGTTGTGGGCTCGATCCCCTGTGTGGGGCGTGCAGGAGGCGGCTGGTCAATGATTCTCTCTCATCATGGATGTTTCTATCTTTTCCTCTCCTTTCCGCTCTGAAATCAATAAAAAAAAATAAATTAAAAAACCAACAAACCAAACAACAAAATAAGAGAACCACGTTGTCATGCGGAGAGGGGATGCAGGAGTGAAAGGGGCAGGCAGTGAGGCGTCAGGGGGCGGCTGTCCCTGTCCAGGGAAGACTGCTGGTGGCCGGGACCCCTGGGGGGTCGGCGAGGACGGAGAGAAATGGGATTCTGGAGGCAGAACCGATGGTAAATGAACTGGATGCTGCAGAGAGGGTGAGAGACCCGTGAGGGAGGAAAGGAACCCTTCACAGGGCACACACCAGGGGGCCACAGGGGCAGCAGTCAGGATTGGGGTGGAGGAATCGAGCATCCTGTGGAGACGCCTGTGAGAAACCCAAGCCGGCCTATCAGGTCGCCAGTGGGAAATGGGAGACGGGAGCTGGGGGACAGGTCATGGCTAGAAATATAAATTTTGGACAGGTCAGCATAGAGGAGACACGGAATGTCATGAGGCTGGATTAGGTGACGGAGGAGGTGAATGTGGACAAGAGAAGTGACCCCAGCTGGGGGCGGGGGGGGGGGGCGGCGGGCATCCATATCCGGGTCAGAAGGGGGTAGAGGGGTGACCAGAGACCAGGAGGAACCCCGCCAAGCTGCTGAAAGCAAGGGAAACCCCCAAAGCAACCGTTTGGTTTGATAAGAGGTCATTGCCACACAAGGGTGGGAGGGTAGGAGGGAGGGAGGGTAGGAGGGAGGGAGGGAGGGTGGAGGCAAGGAGCCCAGGCCATCCTTTGGTGTGAACTTGACAAGGACTTCCATGCCAAAGAAAGTGCGTACCCTTTCTGTGAAAGGAGAGACAGGGAGATGGGGGACAGCGTGCACCCTGAAATGAGGGAGCTGTTGCAGCAGATGGATTGAGAAACATGGGGAGGCCCAGGGCCGGAGGGGACACGGACTCAGGGGACAGGCGAACTGCCCCAGCGCTGCCCTGCCCTGCGCCATCCGGGCTGCTGCCAGCACCTAGCACACCTGTGGAGGCCTCATGACCCAAGGGAAGAAACAGCTTTCACTCATTCATTTAAGCAATTTCCTGAGGCCTCCGGGTACCCCCACCCCGGCCTGCATCTCAGAGCAGAGGGGGCTGTGGTCTGACGGGGGCACTTTCCCAGGCCTGGGAGGGGATGTCTGTGTGTCCCCATCGCACTTCATTCATTCATTCATTCATTCATCCATTTGCTCATTCATTCATTCACGTGGCCTAATGCACATCTGTGTCCTGGGCTGGGCTGGGCTGTGCTGAGGGCCAGGAGGTGAGTTCCCCGAGCACCCAGGCCGGCCGCAGGCTGGGGGAGCCCACAGACACACAGGGTCACACCCCAGGGCGATGTGTGCTCCGGTGAAGCGATAAAGGGCGCCGTGGCGTCCAGAGCAGGTGCACGGAGAAGGCCGGGCCCGCCTGCAGCTGGAGCAGCCAACCACGGGCAGAGCTGGTGGTGAAGGTGGGTCCCACCGGGCAGGCCGCACACGGGCTGAGGGCGGGGCAAAAGGGTGAAGACCAGGCCCCGGGGCCATTCCACAGGCTGCCCGTCCCTGCCCCTGGGGAGCAAACTGCGTGGGAAGTCCTGGGGTGCCCTGTCTAATAAACTCCACAAAGAGGACCGGCTCTGATTCTGTGCTCCCAGCAACCAGCTCTCCCGGCCTTACTCTTCTACCTCCCCGGGAGCTGAGGACCCCAGCATGGGCCTCTGTTCTTCCGCCTTCAAGACCCAGGAGTCCAGACCCCAGCCCCTCCTCCCTCAGACCCAGGAGTCCAGGCCCCCAGCCCCTCCTCCCTCAGACCCAGGAGTCCAGGCCCCCAGCCCCTCCTCCCTCAGACCCAAGGAGTCCAGGCCCCCAGCCTCTCCTCCCTCAGACCCAGGAGTCCAGACCCCAGCCCCTCCTCCCTCAGACCCAGGAGTCCAGGCCCCCAGCCCCTCCTCCCTCAGACCCAGGAGTCCAGGCCCCCAGCCCCTCCTCCCTCAGACCCAGGAGTCCAGGCCCCCAGCCCTCCTCCCTCAGACCCAGGAGCCCAGGCCCCCAGCCCCTCCTCCCTCGGATCCAGCAGTTCAGGTTCCCAGCTGCGCCCGTTCAGACCAAAAATCGAAAATCCCGGCTCCCCGCCCTGCTCCCTCTCCCGCCCCCGGGAGATCGGACCCTCGGCTCCCACGCACGCCCCTTCAGGGAATGGATGTCCCTTCGGGCTCCAGCCGGGTCAGGACCCGGCCCCCGCCCCTCCCCGCCCCAAGTCTCCTTAAAATACCCGGGATCCCTATGGCAACAGGCGCCCGGCGACAGGTGCGGGTGTTATTTACGGGTCGAGCCCGAAATAGCCGGGAGGGTGGGGGTGGGCGGCCGGGGGCGAGGCCGCGGCGAGCGGCGCGGGTGCGGCGGCCGGGCGGGCGGCGGTGCGGAGCGCACGGTGCGGAGGATCGCGGAGCTGGGGCGGCGCCCAGGCAGGAGGGCGAGCGGGGTCCCTGCCCGGGAGCCGGGGGTGGGAGGCCTGCGGGAGGCGCCCGGCCTGGAGCGGAGCCTGGAGCCTTCCCGGCCCGGCAGGCCCTGGGAGCCCGGGGGAGGGGAGCCCGGCGAGCCGGAGGGGACGCCGAGTCCCTTCCGGGTCCCGCTGTCCTTCCACCGCGGGGAGTGTCTGTCCCCATTTGCTGAGCCGCAGCGCGGGGCGCAACCCCTCGGTCTGAGCCCCCGTGGGGCCCCCGGGCCCCCCTCGGAGCCCCCGGGGAGCCCTCCGCCCCAGTGCAGACCTCGGATGGAGTCTGTTCTCTAATTCCAGCAGGTCCCCCCTTTTCTGAACCCCAGCCAGGACTCTGTTGCTCCCTTGTGTGAATGTTGGGGGGGTCCCGCTGCCTCTCTGAGACCCAGAAGGAGGGCTGACCTCCCCGCTGAACCCCAGAGGGGACCCGACTCCTCCCTCCCCCGACTCCGAGCCTGAAAGAAGCCAAGAGGCACCTCCTTTCAAACACACGGGGGGCTCCGCGTCCTCTCCTGCGCACCCCGAAATCCGAGCCGAGGGGGCGGGGGCGGAGCAGCCCCTCGGGCCCCTTCCTGGGCGCCTCGATCTTGCTCCGGGTCCCACGTCTCTGCTGAGTTTCTGTGGCAACGCTGGCCCTTCCCTGAGCCTCGGCGGGTTCCCCAGGGTGTGTGTGTGGGGGGGTGTCTTGTTTTTTCTCTTCTGAGACGCAGAGGCACCCTTGGCCCCCCCATGTGAGGTTCCGGGGAGACTCAGGGATTCCTTGTTGTATAGTCCCGTGGACACAGCCCCCCAGCGCCTGCGAGACCCCAGGGCTTCTCCTCCCGCCGCCCCCCGCCCCCAGCCCCGCCCCAGCCCGCCCGGCCCAGCCCTTCCCCGCGAGCCCAGCCCCAGCCCGGCCCGGCCCGGCCCGGCCCGCCGCGGGGATGATGATGTGGTCCAACTTCCTGATGCAAGAGGAGGACCGGCGGCGGGGGGCGGCCGCCAGGCGGGGCGCGGGGCAGCAGCCGGGGCTGTCGCCGGAGCGGGAGGGCAAGGTCAAGCTGGTGCTGCTGCTGACCGCCGTGGGCGCCACGCTGGCCGTGCTGGCCGTGGGCACCGAGTTCTGGGTGGAGCTCAACACCTTCAAGGCCAACGACAGCGCCGTGTGCGACGCCGCCTACCTGGGGCTCTGGAAGATGTGCGTCAAGCGCCTGTGGCAGGAGGACGTGCCCGCGGGCCGGCGGACCTGCGGCCCCGCCCAGCTGCCCGGAGGTGAGGCGCCCAGGGCGCGGGGCCCGGATGGGGGAGCCCGGGTGGGAGGAAACTGTGCCCCCGAGAGAGAGAGCTGAGCCCCGGGGAGGGAGCCTGCACCCTCAAAACAGCCCGAGCCCACACCACCCCGTGCTCCCCAATGGCCTTTGCGCCAGGCACAAACCTTGTAGAGAGAGAAAGTCTGTACCCCACATAGCTTGATCCCCAGGCCAGCCTGTACCCCTTAGACCAGCCTGATCCCCCATAACAGCCTGCACCCGTAGACTAGCTTGTGCCCCAGGCCAGCCTGTAGCCCTAAATCATCTTATTCCCCTAGACCAGCCTGTATCCCTAGACCACCATATACCCCCAGACCAGCCTGTACCACAGACCAGCCTGTATCCCTAGACCACCACGTACCCCCAGACCAGCCTGTACCCCTAGATCACCATGTACCCCCAGACCAGCCTGTACCCCAGACCAGCCTCTACCCCTAATCCCACCTGTTCCCTCAGGCAAGCCTGTACCCTCAGACCAGCCTGTATCCCAGACCAGCCTGTACCCCAGACCAGCCTGTACCCCTAATCCCACCTGTACCCTCAGACCAGCCTGTACCCCCAGACCAGCCTGTACCCCCAGACCAGCCTGTACCCCTAGACCACCATGTACCTCCAGACCAGCTTGTACCCCCAGACCAGCCTGTACTCCCAGACCAGTCTGTATCTCTAGACCACCATGTGCCTCCAGACCAGCCTGTACCCCTAGACCAGCCTGTACCCCCAGACCAGCCTGTACCCCTAGACCAGCCTGTACCCCTAGATCACCATGTACCTCCAGACCAGCCTGTACCCCCAGACCAGCCTGTACCCCTAGACCAGCCTGTACCCCTAGATCACCATGTACCTCCAGACCAGCCTGTACCCCCAGACCAGCCTGTACCCCCAGACCAGCCTGTACCCTTAGACCACCATGTACCTCCAGACCAGCTTGTACCCCTAGACCAGCCTGTACCCCTAGACCACCATGTACCTCCAGACTAGCCTGTACCCCCAGACCAGACTGTGCCCCAGAACATCCTGTGACTTCCAGTGCCTCGGAAGTGATCCCAGACACCTGTGTCCCCAGGCCAGCCTGTCCCCCCACAGGGAGCCCAGGGAAGCCTGTGCCTCCACACGTGGCCTCGGCCGACACCCAGCCTGTGACTCCACACACAGCTGGCGCCCTCAGCAGCCTGCGTTCCCCAGAAACACCCACACCCCGGGGACAGCCTGTGCCCTGTGCACGTGCCCACACACAGCCTGTGCCCCTAGAGAGAGTCTGGGTTCCTGGTGTCAGCTTGCTCTTCCCACTCCCAGACAGCTGCACCCCCACCCCGCGGGCCCTGGGAGACAGACAGCCCTGACCCAAGTAGAATCAATGCCTGTTCCCAGCTACTGATTCCACCAAATGGAGCTCTCACCTCACATCTCCCCACCCCCCAGACACCCCCCACCCCCACCGCTTCCCAGGAAATGTAACCTTCACTGCCCTGAGGAGATGTCCCCCCTCCCCCACCTACTGCATATCATGGGGTCCCTCCCATCTCTGTGTTGATTTTTATAGCAATGCTTATCTTTTAAAAATACATATACAGCCCTGGCTGGTTTGGCTCAGTGGATAGAGCATTGGCCTAAGGACTGAAGGGTCCCAGGTTCGATTCCGGTCAAGGGCATGTACCTTGGTTGTGGGCACATCCCCAGTAGGGGGTGTGCAGGAGGCAGCTGATCGATGTTTCTAACTCTCTATCCTTCTCCCTTCCTCTCTGTAAAAAATCAATAAAAAAAAATACATATACATATTTTATTGATTTCAGAGAGGAAGGGAGAGGGACAGAGAGAGAAACATCAATGATGAGAGAGAATCATTGATCGGCTGCCTCCTGCAGACCCCCTCCTGGGGATTGAGCCTGCACCCCCGGGGGCATGTGCCCTGGCCGGGAATCAAACCGTGACCTCCTGGTTCAACCACTGAGCCACGCCGGCTCGGCACATCTCTCTTTTTCAAAACAATTTTTTTTTTTTAAATTTATGGATTTTCTTTTCCAAATGGGATGTGCCGTATCCTTTGGGGTCAGAGACAGGATGTCCTAGATTGTTAGTGAACGGGATGCCAGACACCTCACACTGTGCCGGAACAATGTACCACACCGGCTAGATGAGACGGCCCAGTCCCCTTGTGGGTGTGGCCCAGTCCCCCCATTGACTGCGACAATAGGGTCCTAATTGAACGGTGAGGACCACCACTGCTCCCGATGGGACATCGCACGCCCCCTCCTCCCCTCAGGCCACCAGGTGGATGTCCCACCTCACCTGACTCCTCATTTTTCTCTCCTGAAGAATGGGGGCGATGGTAACGACGCCCAGGGTTGTCTGTGGATTCACCAGTTAGTGCACGCGGAGTGCCCAGAACAGGGCCGGGTGCTAACGGAAGCCTCTCCTACGTGTGTCACCTCCACATCCCCCTTCCGTTTGGGAAGTTCCTTCTCATCCCCCCCGACTGCCAGGCCCCCCTCCGGCCTCGCCCTCCCCCCACTCCTAGTCTCTACCTCTCCCCTCCCGTTCCCTGCCTCAGTTTCCCCCGCCTGTAGAATAAGAAAGTTGGAATAGTGAATTCTGCAGGAAGCTCTGGCTTTGAAACGCGGTTCGGAAAGTGGGCTTGTTTGTTTTTGAAGTTTAGTACACAGAGTGGATGAATCATGCTCGCCGGGGTATGTCACAAAGTCCTTATCAGCCTTTGCAAGATCCTCTTGCGCTCTAGTTAACATTATTATTCTTTCATTTCATTTCTTCCTGACTCAGCTCTTAATGTGTGTTATTTTTTTTAAATATATTTTATTGATTTTTTACAGAGAGGAAGGGAGAGGGATAGAGAGTTAGAAACATCGATGAGAGAGAAACATCGATCAGCTGCCTCCTGCACACCTCCCACTGGGGATGTGCCCGCCACCAAGGGACATGCCCTTGACCGGAATCGAACCGGGGACCTTTCGGTCCACAGGCCGACGCTCTTTCCACTGAGCCAAACCGGTTAGGGCTATTTTTTTTTTTTAATTGATTGATTTTGAGAGGGAGAGAGAGAGAGATTTGTTGTTCCACTTAGTGATGCATTCATTGGTTGATTCGTGTGTTGTGTGCCCGGACCGAGAATCAAACCTGCAGCCTTGGTGTATCTGAACGATGCTCTAACCCAGTGGTCGGCAAACTCATTAGTCAACAGAGCCAAATATCAACAGCACAACGATTGAAATTTCTTTGGAGAGCCAAATTTTTTAAACTTAAACTTCTTCGAACGCCACTTCTTCAACATAGACTCACCCAGGCCGTGGTATTTTGTGGAAGAGCCACACTCAAGGGGCCAAAGAGCCGCATGTGGCTCGCGAGCCGCAGTTTGCCGACCACTGCAACCAGCTGTGCTACCTGGCCAGGGTCCTGGTTTTTATTTTTATTTTTATTTCTCAAATCCCTGTAGGTTGCTTTCTGTTAGTCTTTGGACTCCCTGTTATTGTAAACATATATGTCCCTGCACATGGTTTTTGTCTGTATGTATCCCCAGAAGTAAAATAGGTGGTTGTAGGTAGAAATGTACTTCATTTCATAAAGTCTGTCAGAGTCTGTCTTCCAGAAAGACTAGCACAGGCACACCTGGAAGACAGCATCGGCTGAGTGCCAGATCACTGCAACCGAGCCGGTCCCATACACACAAAACGTAGGCTGGCCTGGCCGGGTGGCTCATTGGTTAGAGCAGTGGTCGGCAAACTCATTAGTCCACGGAGCCAAATATCAACAGTACAATGATTGAAATTTCTCTGGAGAGTCAATTTTTTTTAAATATGTATATTTTTATTTTTTAAATATTTTTATTGATTTCAGAGAGGAAGGGAAAGGGAGGGAGAGATAGAAACATCAATGATGAGAGAGAATCATGGATCGGCTGCCTCCTACTGGGAATTGAGCCTGCAACCCAGGCATGTGCCCTTGACTGGAATCGAACCCAGGACCCTTCAGTCCATAGGCCGATGCTCTATCCACTGAGCCAAACCGGCTAGGGCTAGAGAGTCAATTTTTTTAAACTTAAACTTCTTCTAACGCCACTTCTTCAAAATAGACTCGCCCAGGCCGTGGTATTTTGTGGGAGAGCCACAGGCAAGGGGCCAAAGAGCCGCATGTGGCTTGCGAGCCGCGGTTTGCCGACCACGGGGTTAGAGTATTGTCCCAATACACCAAGGTTGTGGGTTCAATCCCCAGTCAGGACACATACAAGAATCAACCAATGAATGCATAAGTAAGTGGAATAACATATTGATGTCTCTCTCTCTCTCTCTCCCTAAAATCAATTTTTAAAAAGCTCAGTGGGATTGGAATCCCAGCTCCGAATAAGCTGTGTGACAACAGGTGGCTTTTACTGAGCATCATTTTTCTCCTCTGTGATATTTTTTTAATATATATTTTTATCGATTTCAGAGAGGAAAGGAAAGGGAGAGAGAGAGAGATAGAAACATCAGTGATGAGAATCATTGATTGGCTGCCTCGTGCATGCCCCCTACTGGGGATGGAGCCCACAACTCGGGCATGTGCCCTTGACCGGAATCGAACCTGGGACCTTTCAGTCCGCAGGCTGACGCTCTATCCACTGAGCCAAACAGATTTTGGCGCTTCTGTCATATTTTTATCGGGGATGCTCATGGCATATTGTCAGGCTACTGTGAACTAGGTTTACTATCCAGTCCTGAACTTACACTAGGGTCCCCCCTGGCATCACCTCCCTTATTTCTCTCTCTCCCTTGCTCCCACAGAAACCAACTGCACCTACTTTAAATTCTTCACCACGGGGGAGAACGCACACATCTTCCATAGAACCACAAAGAAAGGTGAGAGCCTGTCACCCCGCGGTGGGGGTCGGGGGGTGGGGGTATGCGGACCGCGTTGGAGGGGTTCTTGGCAGGCTTGGGCTCAGCTCCTATGTCCCGGGGAGGTCCCACTTTGGGGGGGAGTGGTGCCAGGAGGGTCATGGTTCTGCAGGGCCCTGTGCCCGACACTCCTACCCCGGCTCTGCCTTTGCCACATGCTGTGCAACTCTGTGCAAGTCACAGCCCCTCTCTGTGCATGGTACTTTATTCCCCCCCCAATATATTTTTATTGATTTCAGAGAGGAAGGGAGAGGGAGAGAGAGATAGAAACATCCTATATAATAAAAGGGTAATAGGCAAATAGACTGAAGGGCAGAACAACCGAACAACCAATCAAAGTGTAATATGCTAATGATATGTTAAGGCTGCTCAACCGCTCACTAGGATGTGCACTGACCACCAGGGGGCAGACAGTCAACTGGTCAACCAGTCGCTATGAGGTGCACTGACCACCAGGGGGCAGAGGATCCTACCGGTAGGTTAGCTTGCTGCTGGGGTCTGCCAATCAGGACTGAGAGATGGGCCAGACGTGACCTGGAGCCCTCCCGAGGTTCCTTCTTGGCCCAATCATGCACCCGTGGGGTCCCTCAGCCTGTGCCCTCTTGCAATCCGGGACCCCTTGGGGGATGTTAGAGAGCTGGTTTCAGCCCGATCCCTCTGGCCACTCTCCTTGGGAGGGCGCCAGACACAGGGCTCATGGCTAGCAAGCACTGCTGAGGCAGCACGAGCCTCTCCCTATCGGGACTGACTGGGCGTGAGCCTGCAGCAGGTACAGTGGGGCCGGGAGGAGCGGGAGTGGCAGGTAGGAGCTGCAGGCAGCATTGGACCGTGGGTTTCAGCCCAATCCCTGCAGGCCACCCAGAGGGACCCCACCCATGCATGAATTCGTGCACCGGGCCTCTAGTCAATGATGAGAATCATGGACTGGCTGCCTCCTGCACGCCCCCTACTGGGGATCGAGCCTGCAACTCGAGCATGTGCCCTTGACCGGGATCGCACTCGGGACCCTTCAGTCCACAGGCTGACGCTCTATCCACTGAGCCACACCAGCCAGGGCTGTGCATGGTATACTTTAACATCTTGTAAATGTGCATCGACCACATGCTAGACATGGTGCTGGGTGGTCCATTTATAGGAGCGCCATCCTGCAGGCGGGGGGCTTTATCTCAGTCTTCCAGCTGAGGAAACGGATGTGCGTGAGTGGTTAAATTTATTTTCCCAGGAAGCGGAGAGGCAGAGGCGGGGTTCAAGCTCTACAGGAGCTTCTCCCACAGAATATTCTGTGTGAATGGAAGTGTCCTGTGTCTGTGCTGCCCAGGGTGGCAGCCCCCGGCCCCAGGAGGCTGCTGAGCACCTGGAGGGTAGCAGGTGTGATTGGGAAACTCAGGTGGTGGTTGTTGTTAATCCTCACCCCAGGATATTTTTTTCATTTTTTAAAATATGTATTTTTATTGATTTCCGAGAGGAAGGGAGAGGGAGATAGAAACATCAGTGATGAGAGACTATCATTGATTGGCTGCCTCTTGCATGCCCCCCACTGGGGATCAAGCCCGCAGCCCAGGCATGTGCCCTTAATCAGAATCTAACCCGGGACCCTTTGGTCCACAGGCCAATGCTCTATCCACTGAGCCAGTGGTCGGCAAACTCATTAGTCAACAGTACAACGATTGAAATTTCTTTGGCGAGCCCAATTTTTTAAACTTAAACTTCTTCTAATGCCACTTCTTCAAAATAGACTCGCCCAGGCCATGGTATTTTGTGGAAGAGCCACACCCAAGGGGCCAAAGAGCCGCATGTGGCTCGCGAGCCGCAGTTTGCCGACCACGGCACTAAGCCAAACTGGCTAGGGCTATTATTTTTTTAAAAATATTTTTATTATATTTCAGAGAGGACGGGAGAGAGAGAGAGAGAGAGGTCAATGATGAGAGAGAATCACTGATCGGCTGCTTCCTGCACGCCCCTCACTGGGGATGGAGCCCCCAGTTTGGTCATGTGCCCTGACGGGGAATTGAACCGTGACCTCCTGGTTCATGGATCTATGCTCAACCACTGAGCCACGCAGGCCGGGCCCAATAAGGAATCGGATCCCGATTTTCTAGAGGAGAAAACTGAGTCTGAGAGGTTCAGTGACTTTACCCGAATCTTCCATCCAGGAAGTGGCCACGGTAACATACCCTCTCCATGGTCACTGCCACGCCCCCTGCCTCCGTCTCCTCACCTGTAAACAGGCGGTGACCAGACCCGAAGTAATCATTGGTCCTTCCCATTCCTTCTAGTGCGGGCTCTGTCCCCTCTTTGCTGTGTGACTTAAGGTCCTGTCTGGGTCTTAGCTCCCTCAACAGTAGAAGTCAACCATTGGACTGGATGGACTTCTACTGGCACATTCTCCTCTAGTCCTGAATCTCCCAGTTCCCTGGCTCTGGCTCCCTGTGGGGGAGTTCGCCCACGCCCTGCATCCCATGTTCTCCCCGCCCCCCCCCCCCCCCACCCCGCAGAGATGAATCTGGCAGCCGCGGTGATAGCGGTTCTCGGCTTGACGGTCATGGCCCTGGGGTGCCTCTGCATCATCATGGTGCTCAGCAAAGGCGCAGAGTTCCTGGTCCGAGTGGGAGCTATCTGCTTTGGCCTCTCAGGTGAGGGCCGCGGGCGAGCCTGCAGACTGCACGCTGGGAGGTGGGGGGATCCCCAAGCACTGTTGCCTGCTGGGAGGTGGGAATCTCTAAACCCCGTTGCATGCTGGGAGGTATGGTCTACAAGAACTGTGCATGCTGGCAGGTAGGATCTCCAAGCACTGTTGCATGATGGGAAGTGGGAATCTCTAAACCCCGTTGCATGCTGGGAGGTATGGTCTACAAGAACTGTGCATGCTGGCAGGTAGGATCTCCAAGCACTGTTGCACGATGGGAGGTTGAGAGGTCTCTAAGCACTGTTGCATGCTGGGAGGTTGAGAGTTCTCCAAGCACTGTTGCATGCCGGGAGGCACAAAGGCTGGTAGGAGGCTCAGATATGAGAGCTCTAAGCCCCGTGGTTGGCTCGGAATTGGAGGGTCTCCAAGCACTCTGGTGTGTGAGGCTGTGAAGGGGGCCTACTGTACGGTGAGGGAAGATGATTTGACTTTGTGGGGTGGCACAGTGCAATATACAGATCTTGTAACATAGAAATCCACACCTGAAACCTACATGATCCTATTAACCAATGTCACCCCAATCTTACCTAATAATAGACAAACATGTAAATTGACCGTACCTCCGCTATGCCCGCAGCCAGTCAGAGTGAGTATGCAAATTAACCCAACAAAGATGGCGGGTTAATTTGCATATGCAGGTGTGGAGCGGGCTGGAGGGGTGGGGACACCTGCTATGAGGCGGGGGGCGGCTGAGGGAGCTATAGGAGCGGTGCTCCGGACAAAAGTGAGGACTTGCCGGCTCCTGGGCGGATTGGGAGTGGGGACATGCCAGCTCCCGGACAGCTGGGAGTGAAGCCAGGGAAAGGAAGGCCTATTCTTGCACGAATATCGTGCACTGGGCCTCCAGTAAATTCAATAATTAAAAAAAAAGATTTGGACCTTGGGCGGCTTGACAACAGAAATGTATTTTCTCTCAGCCCTGGAGGCTGGAAGTCCAGGTTCCCGGGGTCAGCAGGGCTGGGGGAGGTTCTCTCCTCAGCCTGCAGATGGCCCTTTTCTCCGCGTGTCCTCACGTGGCCGTCCCTCTGTGCCTGTCTGTGCCCTCATCTCTTCTTGTAGAGGCAGCAGCCACCCTGGATTGGAGCCCACTCGAATGACCTCATTTTAACTTATGTCTTTAAAGGCCCCACCACCAAAGAGAGGATGCCGCTCAGCCCACCACAGTACATTTACCTGGTTCTTGTCCATCTCTCCTTCCGGAGGGGGGGAGCCTCTGTTAGTCTCCTGTATATATTTCGTAACGAGAGCTCCCTTAAGATCTGTCGAATGAATGAAAGGTGCAGGAAGGAGCAAAGGCGTGAAGGGCACTGGGCAGTGTCTCCGCTTCGTCCAGATGCTTTTCCACCTTCGGTGCCCTCATGCGGAGCTGCGCGGGGCCGGGAAGGGCTCAGGGGGGTCACGGAACCATGGTGCACAGACTCCCGGCTGCATGCTCCAGGCCCCTGATTAAAAACCATGGGGGAACCCTGGCTGGTGTGGCTCAGTGGATAGACTGTTGGCCTGCGGACGGAAGGGTCCCAGGTTCGATTCCGGTCAAGGGCACATGCCCGGGTTGTGGGCTCGATCCCCAGCGGGGGCATGCAGGAGGCAGCCGATCAATGATTCACTCGCATCATTGATGTTTCTATCTCTCTCTCCCTCTCTGAAATCAATAAAAATAGATTTAAAAACATGGGGAAACGGAGAGAAGCAGAGGACAAAGAGGAAGGAGGTCAGGGACTGAGGTTGGGGCCAGGCTCCAGGATCTGAGAGGAGAGGCCGCTGGGATCCATGACCATGGATGACCATCCAGTGGTCCTAAGTGGCCCTAGCCGGTTTGGCTCAGTGGATAGAGCGTCGGCCTGCAGACTGAAGGATCCCGGGTTCGATTCCGGTCAAGGGCACATGCCCGTGTTGTGGGCTCGATCCCCAGTGTGGGGCGTGCAGGAGGCAGCCGATCAATGATTCTCTCTCATCATTGATGTTTCTCTCTCTCTCCCTCTCCCTTCCTCTCTGAGATCAATAGAAATATATATTTTTTTAAAAAATGTTCCTAAGTGACCTGACCCCTGCCCGCCTCTGCACGCCCATTGCCCACCACTCTCCTCCTCCCCACTCTCTTTGTTCTAGTCACGCTGACCTCCTCTCTTTTCCTCAAACTCAGTCTACCCCATCCTATCCTGGGCCTTCGCCCCAGCTGCTCCTCCTGCTCGGAATAGCCACCGCTTAATTTCACGCGTGGCCGGCTTCCTGTCATCCTTCATTCGCGTCTCAGCCGAGATGCCTTTTCCTGACGACACTATTTAAAGTCCTTGCTCCACCCCTGGATGTCACTCCCCTTCCCATCACCCTGTTTTCGACTCCTTCCCAGCATGCCTCACTCTCTGAAATTATCTTCTTATGCGTTTACTTTGGAAGGCTGCAGCTTGGCAGCGGGCAGGCCACGGACGGCCCGTGACGTGCTTTGCTTGGCCGGCAACATTTCCGTGAGCCAGGATTTCAAGGTTGGGTGAATTCCCATCAAAGCCACCATCATTTAAAAATTCTCTCTCGCCCTGGCTGGTGTGGCTCGGTTGGCTGGGTGTTGACCCGTGCGCTGGGAGGTCGGTGGTTCGATCCCTGGTCAGGGCACATGCCTGGGATGCAGGCCGGATCCCCAGTCAGGAGCATGCAGGAGGCAGCTGATAGATGAAGGGCGGCTGCCCGTGGCGGAAGCTGGGTTTCGGGTCGCCCTGTCGCTGTTCCCATCACACCTGCCTGCTGCATTATCTATTGACGTCCTCATTGGCTCCTGCCAGCATTGTTCACTACCTGTCTCCTCCAAGTAGAATATACACCCCAGGAGGTCGGGGTCTTTGTCTGTCTTGTTCCTTTTCTCCCCGCCTTTCTTTTTAAGATCACATTGCATGACAGCTTGACTGCCTTTCTTTTCAATTTGTGATTCACCATCACTTTTTTTTTTTTTTTTTTTTTAAATCCTCACCCAAGGATATTTTTGTCCACTGATTTTTAGGGAGAGTGGAAGCGAGAGGGAAAGACAGAGAGAAACATGGATGGGAGAGAAACACATGGATTGGCTGCCTCCTGCACGAGCTCCAACCAGGGCCCAGGCTGGGGAGGAGCCTGCAACCAGGTATGTGCCCTTGACCGGAATCGAACCCTGGACCCTTCAGTCAGCAAGCCGATGCTCTATCCACTGAGCCAAACCGGCTAGGGCGATCATCACTGTTTTTTTTCAACTTGACTTGGGTATGACTGATGAGGAAAGAGAGTGAGAGAAAGAAGAGAGAGAGAGAGAGAGAGAGAGAGAGAGAGAGAGAGAGAGAGGGGAGATTGAGATTTCTTTTTTTAAAAAAAATATATTTATTGATTTCAGAGAGGAAGGGAGAGGGAGAGAGAGAGAAACATCAATGATGAGAGAGAATCATCAATTGGCTGCCTCCTGCACGCCCCCTACTGGGGATCGAGCCCACAACCCAGGCATGTGCCCTTGGCCAGAATCAAACCTGGGACCCTTCAGTCCACTGGCCGACGCTCTATTCACTTAGCCAAACTGGCTAGGGCAAGATTGAGATTTCTTGTTCCACATATTTATGCATTCATCGGTTGATTTTTTAAAAAAAATATATATTTTATTGATTTTTTACAGAGAGGAAGGGAGAGGGACAGAGAGTTAGAAACATCGATGAGAGAGAAACATCGATCAGCTGTCTCCTGCACACCTCCCACTGGGGATGTGCCCGCAACCAAGGTACATGCCCTTGACCGGAATCGAACCTGGGACCCTTCAGTCCACAGGCCGACGCTCTATCCACTGAGCCAAAATGGTTAGGGCATGGTTGATTTAAATATATATATATATTTTTATTGACTTCAGAGAGGAAAAGAGAGGGAAAGAGAGGGAGAAACATCCATGATGAGAGAGAATCATTGGTCAGCTGCCTCCTGCACGCCCCCTACAGGGGATCGAGCCTGCAACTTGGGCATGTGCCCTCGACTGGAATCGAACCTGGGACCCTTCAGTCCGCAGGTCTACGCTCTATCCACTTAGCCAAACCCGCCAGGGCCATTGGTTGATTCTTGTATGTGCCCTGACTGGAGATGGAACCCGAAATGGTGTATCAGGATGACGCCGTAGCCCACTGGGCCACCCAGCCTGGGCCGCTCCAGAACCTTTCAACCTTCCCCAGCTGAAACTCTGTCCCCTTAAAAACCGACTCCCGCTCCCGCCCACCGGCCCCAGGCACCCACTTTCTGCCTCTCACACTTACTCTTCCTTCTTTCTCTCCAGCTTCCAAAATGGCATCTGCTATGTAATAGGTGCTTAGTAAGTGGTTGTTGAATGAATGAATGAATGAGAGGGTGCTTGGGGGGGTCCCTCAGGTTTCTTGTTTGAGGAGCCTGGGATGGGGTGCACTGAGGAGGTATTGAGACCGAAGTTGGGGGTTCCCCGGCGCCTGAGCACCTCGTCTCTCCGCTCCCCGCAGGCCTGCTGCTCCTGGTCAGCCTGGAGGTGTTCCGGCATTCCGTGCGAGCCCTGATACAGAGGGTCAGCCCAGAGCCGCCCCCGGCCCCGGCCCTGACCTACGAGTACTCCTGGTCTCTGGGCTGCGGCGTGGGGGCCAGCCTGGTCCTGCTGCTGGGGGGCGGCTGCTTCCTCCTGCTCACCCTGCCGCCCTGGCCCTGGGGCTCACTCTGTCCCAAGCAGGGGCCCAGGGCCCCCTAGAGGCACCCCTGCGCTTTCTCCAGCTCCTCGCAAGCCCTCCTTGATCCTCTGTCCCCTCAGAATCTTCTTGTTGTTGTTGTGAATCCTCACCCGACGACGACATTTCTCCACTGACCCCCAGAGAGAGAGGAAGGGAGAGGGAGAGGCAGAGAGAAACATCGATGTGAGAGAGACACATCGATGGGTTGCCTCCTGCATGCACCCCGACCAGGGCCCGGGCCGGGGAGGAGCCTGCAACCGAGGGACATGCCCTCGACCTGAATCGAACCCCAGACCCTTTGGTCCTCGGGCTGATGCTCTATCCGCTGAGCCACACCGGCTAGGGCCCCTCAGCATCTTTCGCCCCACGTCCTGGAGAAGCTGTTCTCCTTGCTCCGGGGTCCAGGTTGTTTGCACAGACCCGTCTCGCGCCCTCGCCTTTTCCTCTGTACATATGTGTTCCTCCGTGGCTGAATCTGGGCTGCTTGGGGGTGGGGTGGGGAGAGGCTTTTTGCAAACGAGGGTCCCCAGGGGAGGCTGGTGGGGACCTGATTGGGGTAACTAGGGACGGGAGGGGTGGGAGAGGAGGTCAGGGGGTGTGGGGAGGGAGTGGGACCTATTCATGTCTGAGATCTGGATGCATTCACTTGTGGGAGAGCCTTCTGACTAATCCAAAATTTGGAGACATGGGGCGGGGGTGGGGTGGGGGGAGAATGTCTGGGTCTGGCCTCACTGTGGTCTGATTTGGGATTAAAGGTTTGGAAATGTAACAGCTTTGAATGGGAGTCCGTTTGTGGTGGGATTGCGCATCTGGGGCAGAGAAAAGGGATGCTTCTGCCCCCCAGAAACACACTACACGCTGCTTGTCAGCCCCGAAGCCACATGTCCACGGACCCATCGAGACTGATGGGAAATTCTAACCTGAGAACACAAACGTTGCTATGGGTTGAATGTGTCCTTTCCAAATGTATGCGTTGGGGTCCTCACCCCCTGGACCTCAGAATGTGACCTTATTTGTTTTGTTTTAAATATTTATTGATTTCAGAGAGGAAGGGAGAGGGAGAGAGAGATAGAAACATCAATGATCAGAGAGAATCATGGATCGGCTGCCTCCTGCACGCCCCACACTGGGGATCGAGCCCACAACCTGGGCATGTGCCCTGACCGGGAATTGAACTGTGACCTCCTGGTTCACAGGTCGATGCTCAACCACTGATTCATGCCAGTTGGGCTGTTTGTTTTTAAATGTTTTATTTATTGACTTTAGGGAGAGAGAGGAAGGGAGAGAAAGAGAGAGAGATTTGTTCCACTTATTTATGCATTCATTGGTTGATTTAAAAAAAAATTTTTTTATTGATTTCAGAGAGGAAGGGAGAGGGAGAGAGAGATTGAAACATCGATGATGGAAGAGAATCATTGATCGGCTGCTTCCTGCACGCCCCCTCCTGGGGACCGAGCCCACAACTCTGGCATGTGCCCTTGACTGGAATCGAACCCGGGACCCTTCAGTCCGCAGGCTGATGCTCTATCCACTGAGCCACAGCAGCCAGGGCATTGGTTGATTCGTGTGTGTGCCCTGACCAGGGATTGAGCCCTCAACCTTTTTGGGACGATGCTCTAACCCAGTGGTCAGCAAACTGTGGCTCGCGAGCCACATGCGGCTCTTTGGCCCCTTGAGTGTGGCTCTTCCACAAAATACCACGTGCGGGCGTGCACGTACAGTGCAATTGAAACTTCGTGGCCCATGCGCAGAAGTCGGTTTTCGGCTCTCCAAAGAAATTTCAATCGTTGTACTGTTGATATTTGGCTCTGTTGACTAATGAGTTTGCCGACCACTGCTCTAACCAACTGCGCTACACCTGGCCAGGATGGAACGTGACCTTTTTTAGGGATGGGGGTCTTTACAGAGACAATCAAATTAAAACGAGGTCACCTGGGTACCTCGTGTCCCTGCAAGCCAAGGGGATGAGGTCACAGACATGTCCAGACGGAGGGTGAGGTGAGGCGAGTCGGGGGAGACGGCGGGATCTACGAGCCTGAACGGCTCCTCCCTCACGGCTGCCGCAGAGACCAACCCTCGGACACCTTGACCTCGACCTTCCGGCCCCCGGAACCGTGAGACAATAACATTTCTGTAGTTTGAGTCACCCCGTCTGTCACATTTTGTTATGGTGGCTCTAGACCGGTGGTCGGCAAACTCATTCGTTCACAGAGCCAAATATCAGCAGGACAACGATGGAAATTTCTTTGGAGAGCCACATTTTTTAAACTTAAACATCTTCTAACGCCACTTCTTCAATATAGACTCGCCCAGGACGTGGTATTTTGTGGAAGAGCCACACTCAAGGGGCCAAAGAGCCGCATGTGGCTCGCGAGCCGCGGTTTGCCGACTGCGGCTCTAGGCGAACACAGATTGTACTTCCCGGAAATGGGATGCCGCCGTAACAAGTAGCTAAACACGTGGACACGCCCTGGGTGATGTTGCTCAGTGGTTAGAGCAGGGGTGGGCAAACTTTTTGACTCGAGGGCCACCATGGGTTCTTAAACTGGACCGGAGGGCTGGAACAAAAGCATGGATGGAGTGTTTGTGTGAACTAATATAAATTCAAAGTAAAGGAGCGGAGGGGAGAGCAAGAGAACCGGATAGAACAGCCGGATCCGGCCCGCGGGCCGTAGTTTGCCCAAGGCTGGGTTAGAGCATCAGCCCCCAACCAAAGGGTCATGGGTTTGTTTGATTCCTAGTCAAGGGCACATACCTGGGCTGCAGGTTCAATCCCTGCCCTGGTCAGGGCACGTGCAGGAGGCAACCCACGGATGTGCATCTCTCACATCCGTGCTTCTCTCTGTCTCTCTGTCTCTCTGTCTCTGTCTCTCTCTCTCTCCACCCCCCTCCCTTGCTTTCATTCTCTCTAAAAATCAATGGGAAAAATATCCTCAGGTGAGGATTCAAAAAAACGTGGACTGGGGAGCAGGTGGGGCTGCAGGAGTTTTGAGGCGCAGGATAGAAAAAGCCCAGCGCGCCTTGAGGAGACTGTTGGGGGGAATACGGATGAGAAAGCAAACGCTGGGAGGACTCGAAAGCTAGCGAGGAGAGCTGTGGGGAGCGTCTGTCGCCTTAGGGAGCACACGGGGTGTGAACAGAATGTGGCAGAAGCGGGAATAACGCCAGCACCCGCAGTCCCCCCGAGGGTTGGAGGCCTCAGGCCAAATGTCAGCCTCCCCCGCCGGAGGACCAGTGAGGGGATTTCCACTCAGAAATCACAGCCGGAATTCTTGCACGAGATAGGAAGCGCTAAAGCTCATCTCTTACCTCCCGAAGGACAACGTCTCTTAAACATTGAAAAATAGTTTTAAAAGCCTTCGCGGGTTTGGTTCAGTGGATAGAGCACTGGTCTACAGACTGAAGGGTCCCGGGTTCATTTCCACTCAAGGGCACATGCCGGGGTTGCAGGCTTGATCCCCAGTTGGGGGCGTGCAGGAGGCAGCTGATCAATGATTCTCTCTCATCATTCATTTTCTATCTCTCCCTCTCCCTCCCTCTTTGAAATCAATAAAAAAAAAAAATATATATATATATATATATTTTTTTAAAATATATTTTATTGATTTTTTACAGAGAGGAAGAGAGAGGGATAGAGAGTTAGAAACATCGATGAGAGAGAGACATCGATCAGCTGCCTCCTGCACGCCCCCCACTGGGGATGTGCCCGCAACCCAGGTACATGCCCCCGACCGGAATCGAACCCGGGACCCTTCAGTCCGCAGGCCGATGCTCTATCCACTGAACCAAACCGGTTAGGGCTAAAAAATATATTTTAAAAAAGAAAAATAGTTAAAATACGGAATATGTGCTAGTTTACAAATATAAGGTAATATAATAGGTGATAACATCTATGTAATATGTTATAATATCACATTCATATTCTGAGTTCAATTCTCTTAAATGTTTCTATATTTAATTATAAATTGTATAATCTTACCTAATAAAAGAGAAACATGCAAATTAACCATCACTCTGCTACGCCCACAGCCAATCAGAGTGAGTATGCAAATTAACCCAACAAAGATGGAGGTTAATTTGCATATGCAGGCGCATAGCAGCCGGGAGGGGCATGACACCTGCTATGAGGGGAAGGGGGGCGGCGGAGGGAAGTACTGGAGCCGTGCTCTGGACAGAAGCGGGGACTTGCCGGCTCCCCCGGACTTGCTGGCTCCGGGCGGGCCAGGAGCGGGAAGTTACCAGCTCCCGGGCGGCTGGGAGTGAAGCCAGGGAAAAGAAGGCCTATTCTTGCATGAATATCGTGCAATGGGCCTCTAGTATTCACCCGGTGCATGAATTCATACATGGTGGGGTCCCTCTGGGTGGCCTGCAAGGACTGGGCCAAAACCTGCAGTCCAACACCGCCTGCAGCTCCTACCTGCTGCTCCCCCTCACCTTGGCCCCACTGTGCCTGCCGCAGGCTACCGCCCAATCCGTCCAGATCGGGAGAGGCTGATGCTGCCGCAGCAGCGCTCACCAGCCATGAGTCCTGAGACTGGTGCCTTCCCCAGGGGAGTGGCCAGAGGGATCGGGCTGAAGCTGGCTCTCTGACATCCCCCGAGGGGTCCCGGATTGCGAGAGGGCACAGGCCAGGCTAAGGGACCCCACCGGTGCACGATAGGGCCAGGGAGGGGCTGCAGGAGGGCTCCAGGGCATGTCCAGCCCATCTTGCTCAGTCCCAATCATCGGCTGGACCCCAGCAGCAAGCTAACCTACCGGTCAGAGCGTCTGCCCCCTGGTGGTTAGTGCATGTCATAACGACTGGTCAACCAGTTGACTGTCTGCCCCCTGGTGGTCAGTGCACATCCTAGCGAGCGGTTGAGCAGCCTTAGCATGTCATTAGCATATTACACTTTGATTGGTTGTTCAGTTGTTCTGCTTTCGGTCTATTTGCATATTACCCTTTTATTATATAGGATATACTATATGTTATATTATTATACAAGCATGATATATAGTATATGATTATATTATAGTCAATGAATTCTCATATTAATATTATGAATATTATTATATCATAATATATTAATATATTTTCACAAACATTTCCATATTTAATTATAAAGTATAAATATAATTATATTATTATATGGAATTATAATATATCATTATATATTACAATTTTATCTAAGATATGATATCACTATCCTATCATTATGTAAATACTAGAGGCCCGGTGCACGAAATTCGTGCATGGGGGAGGGGGGGTGTACCTCAGCCCAGCCTGCACCCTCTCCAATCTGGGACCCCTCGAGGGATGTCCGACTGCCCGTTTAAGCCCAATCCCAGTGAAATCGGGCCTAAACGGGCAGTTGGACATCCCTCTCACAATCCAGGACTGCTGGCTCCCAACTGCTCGCCTGCCTGCCTTCCTGATTGCCCCTAACCGCTTCTGCCTGCCAGCCTGATCACCCCCTAACCACTCCCATGCCAGCCTGATTGATGCCTAACTGTTCCCCTGCCAGCCTGTTTGCCCCTAACTGCCCTCCCCTGCAGGCCTGGTCCCCCCCAACTGCTCTCCCCTGCAGGCCTGGGTCCCTCCCAACTGCCTTTCCCTGCAGGCCTGGTCACCCCCAACTTCCCTCCTCTGACGGCTTGGTCACCCCTAACTGCCCTCCCCTGCAGGCTTGATCACCCCCAACTGCCCTCCCCTGCAGGCTTGATCACCCCCAACTGCCCTCCCATGCAGGCCTGGTTGCCTCCAACTTCCCTCCTCTGCCAGCTTGGTCACCCTTAACTGCCCTCCCCTGCTGGCCATCTTGTGGTGGCCATCTTGTGTCCACATGGGGGCAGGATCTTTGACCACATGGGGGTAGCCATCTTGTGTGTTGGAGTGATGATCAATCTGCATATTACTCTTTTATTAGATAGGATAGAGGCCTGGTGCACAGGTGGGGGCCAGCTGGTTTGCCCTGAAGGGTGTCCCGGATCAGGGTGGGGGTTTCCTTGGGGTGTGGGGTGGCCTGGGTGAGGGGCCTGTGGTGGTTTGCAGGCCGGCCACACCCCTGGTGACCCAAGCAGAGGCCCTGGTATCTGGGATTTATTTATCTTCTACAATTGAAACTTTGTAGCCTGGAGCAGAGCCAAGCCTTCTGCTTGCTGGAGGCGGCAGCCATTTTTTGGGGATTTATGTATCTTCTATAATTGAAACTTTGTAGCCTTAAGCGGAGGCCTGGGCCAGCCAGGGTGTGCGGAAAGCTTGGCTTCCTCCATCGCCCGGGGCAACCCTAGCCTCCTGCTCTTTCCAGCTCCGTGGCTGCCGCCATTTCTCTTTGGGTTTATGTATCTTCTATCATTAAAACTTTGTAGCCTTGAGTGGAGGCCTAGGCGGGCAAGGGCAGGCGGAAGGCTTGGCTTCCTTTGTCGCCGGGGAAACCCAAGCCTCCCTCCTGCTCTCTGTGGCTGTAGCCATCTTGGTTGGGTTTATTTGCATATTTGCTCCTGATTGGCTGGTGGGCGTGGCTGGTGGGCATGGCTTGTGGGTGTAGCGGAGTGATGGTTAATTTGCATATTACTCTTTTATTATATAGAATTCACCATTCATAATATTGCATACATGTAACTTCAAACTTATACAATATAACATTGTACTAAATAAAGGTTATAATATTTATAATATAACCTGTAACATAAATTTATATATTATACTCCAGCACATGTTATATAAGTATTATAACATTATATTGCATAGATATTATCATCTATTGTATTATATTGATATTATCACATATTCTATGATGTAAATATTATAGCGTTACTAGAGGCCCGGTGCATGAAATTCATGCACTGGTGCGGGGGGGGGGGTCCCTTAGCACGGCCTGCACCCTCTCGCAGTCCAGGAGCCCTTGGGGGGATGTCTGACTGATGGCTTAGCCAGCCTAAGCCGTCTGTCAGACATCCTTAGCACTGCTGCAGAGGCCGGAGAGGCTCCTGCCACCGCTGCTGCACTGGCCAGCCGTGAGCCCGGCTTCTGGCTGAGTGGCGCTCCCCCTGTGGGAGCACACTGACCGCCAGGGGGCAGCTTCTGCATTGAGCGTCTGTCTCCTGGTGGTCAGTGCGCGTCAAAGCGACCAGTCATGCCAAAACCGGTTTGGCTCAGTGGATAGAGCGTCGGCCTGCGGATTGAAGGGTCCCGGGTTCGATTCCGGTCAAGGGCATGTACCTTGGTTGCGGGCACATCCCCAGCGGGAGGTGTGCAGGAGGCAGCTGATCGATGTTTCTCTCTCATCAATGTTTCTAGCTCTCTATCCCTCTCCCTTCCTCTCTGTAAAATATCAATAAAATATATTAAAAAAAAAAAAAAGCGACCAGTCATTCCGCTGTTTGGTTGATTTGCATATTAGGGTTTTATTATATAGGATATTACATAGATATGTTCACATTTTATATTATAGATATCACATGCATTACATAGATATGATCACATATTATATTATGTAGATATTATCACATATTATGACATGGATATTATCACATATTATATTACATAGATACTATCGCATATTATACTACCTAGATGTTATCATATTATATTACACTAGAGGCCCGGTGCATGAAAATCGTGCACTGGGGGGTAGGGGGTCCCTCAGCCCAGCCTGCCCCCTCTCACAGTCCAGGAGCCTGCAGGGGTGGGAGGCGACCGGCGATCAGGGGAAGGCGACTCCCCATCACACCTCTGCTGCTGCCACTGCCGGCAGCACAGGCCTCGGCCGGCGGTACCTGAGCCTCGGGCGGCCCTGGGCGGCTGGGGGGCTGAGGGGACTGGGGGACTCCAGAGGCAGGCACGCGGCTGAGGGGATTGGGTGCTGCCATCTTGTGGCTGTAGGCACCGCCATCTTTGAGGGCAGGGCAGTCAATTAGCATATTCCCTCCTTGTTGGCTGTGGGCGCCACCATCTTTGCGATGGCGTGAAGGTCCATTAGCATATCCCCTCTTTATTAGATAGGGTAGATACGATCACATGTTATATGACACAGGTATGATCACATATTATACGACATCGAGGTTATAACATTTATAGTATACTTATCCCCTGTCCCAGGGTTGAAGCGGCTTCCCCCTCGCGGAGAGCACTGTCACCCAGGAGGCGCGGGGTAGCCCGCCTCACTCAGGGCTGCGCTCCCTGGCGGGACCCTGTCCTCCTTCCTCCTGCGCGGAGGATGCTGAGGGGAGAGCTGCACATGTGCATCCACGCCTGGACCAGCGGAGGCAGCATGGGCGGGGTTGGGAATGTGGGCCCTGAACACCGCGGTGTGGTGCGCAACCGGCTCCCCTTTTCATACCGTGCTCGCCCTCCCCGCGCCTCGGTGACTCCTGCCTGACCCTCCCGGAGTCCTTGTGAGGAGCACGCACCCCCCCCCCCGCCCCCCGGCCCGCCACCAAATCCCTGCAAAGCTCCAGAAGCCAGCCAGGCCCGGGGCCACAGCTCCTGGGTCCTGCTGTGATTATTTACCACCCACTCGGGGCTCAGCATACAGTGCAGAGTGAAAGGGACCCCGACGCGCCGACCTTCCGGAGATGGAAGCATGCTAATCCCATAATCACACTAATGAGCGTGTCATTATAAATGGAGATGAGTACCAGGAAGAGGGATCATCAGCAATTTTTTTCTACTTGACTTTGTACCCAGCCAGAGATGTCTGCGTGGGGGAGGGGCCCCTGGTGACGGGGAAACGGCTCTTTGTCCAGTGGGGTCCTCCCTCTGCACCCTCTTTCCTACCCCGGGTCTTCGTGGATTTCTCAGAAGTGGGAGGAGGGACTAGAGGCCCCTCAAAGACAAGTGACTGGAGCCACATCGTATTGTGGGATCATTTATCAAAGCAAAACTGGCATCTCTTCACCTTATTTCTTTGTAGTGAAGCAAAATAGGAGCTTCTTTTATTTTTAAAATATATATATATTTTTATTGATTTCAGAGAGGAAGAGAAAGGGAGAGAGCGACAGAAACATCAATGATAATAAAAGAGAGAGAATCATGGATCTGCTGTCTCCCACACGCCCCCCACTAGGGATCAAGCCTGCAACCTGGGCATATGCCCTGGACCGGAATCGAACCCAGGACCCTTCAGTCCGCAGGCTGAGGCTCTATCCGCTGAGCCAAACTGGCCAGAGCAGAAGCTTCTTTTAAAACAATTTAAAAAAAATATATTTTATTGATATTTTACAGAGAGGAAGGGAGAGGGATAGAGAGATAGAAACATCGGTCAGCTGCCTCCTGCACACCTCCCACTGGGGATGTGCCCACAACCAAGGTACATGCCCTTGACCAGAATCGAACCGGGACCCTTCAGTCCGCAGGCCGACACTCTATCCACTGAGCCAAACCAGTTTCAGCTAAAACAATTTTTAATTTTTCAATGATAGGTGACATTTAATATTAGTTTATATCAGTTCCAGGTGTACAGTGCACAGTCAGATAGACAGCTCTATGCTTTACAAAGTAATCACCCTAGTAAGTCTAGTCCCCACCTGGCACCATCCATAGTTATTACAATACTAGTGGCCCGGTGCACAAAATTCATGCACATTTAAAAGGGGATTCATTAGAGGAAATAATTTAATATTGCTATTTGCCCTTTCTTTATGATAGAAGTGTCAGAGATGAAAGAAAATTAGTAAAATGTATATGAAAACCTTCCTCCTATCAGAGTCTGGGGTGCACCACAGGACCCAGAGTCAAGTCCCCGCCCACCCACATGGGCCTCAAAATTGCGTGAGACCCAGACCTGGCCAGCCCCCCCCCCCCCCACCGCCCCCCAATTGGGCAAACTACGGCCCATGGGCTGGATCCGGCCCGTTTGGCTGTTCTATCCGGCCCGCGGAGCCGAAAGAGCGGAGGATTCTCTTGCTCACCCCTCCGCTCCTTTACTTTGAATTTATATTAGTTCACACAATCACTCCATCCATGCTTTTGTTCCGGCCCTCCGGTCCAGTTTAAGAACCCATTGTGGCCCTCGAGTCAAAAAGTTTGCCCACCCCTGGGCTAGATCCAGACCCGGCCAGTCCCACCCTTGTCAAGCCCCGCTGGGCAGGGGGCATGGCCTGAGGTCCCCCAGCCCAGACCATGGTGGGGGGCGTGCCTTGAGGTCCCCCGTCAAGCCCCGCTGGGTAGGGAGCATGGCCTGAGGTCCTCCATCAAGCCCTGCCAGTCGGGGGTGGCACAGCCTCAGGTCCCCCAGCCCAGCACCGGGGGGGGGGGGGGGGAGCGCAGCCTCAGGTCCCTCATCAAGCCCCGCTGGGCGGGGGGCGCAACCTGAGTTCCCCCAACCCAGCACTGGGGGTGCACCTTGAGGTTCCCCTGTCAAGCCCCGCTGGGTGAGTGGCATGGTCTGAGATCCCCTGTCAAGCCCAGCCAGGCAGGGGGTGCAGTCTGAGGTCCTCCGGCCTGGTGCTGGGGTGGGGGGTGAGGCCTGAAGTCCTCTGTCAAGCCCCACCTGGTGGGGGGCATGGCCTGAGTTCCCCCAACCCAGCACTGGGGGTGCACTTTGAGGTCCCCTGTCAAGCCCCGCTGGGTAGGGAGCATGGCCTGAGGTCCTCCATCAAGCCCTGCCAGTTGGGGGGGGGCACAGCCTCAGGTCCCCTGGCCCAGCACCAGGGGGGGGGCGCAGCCTCGGGTCCCTCATCAAGCCCCGCTGGGCAGGGGGCGCAACCTGAGTTCCCCCAACCCAGCACTGGGGGTGCACCTTGAGGTTCCCCTGTCAAGCCCCACTGGGTGGGGGGCACAGCCTGAGGTCCTCTGTCAAGCCCCGCTGGGTGGGGGGCACGGTCTGAGGTCCCCTGTCAAGCCCAGCCAGGCAGGGGGTACGGTCTGAGGTCCTCCGGCCTGGTGCTGGGGTCGGGGGTGAGGCCTGAAGTCCTCTGTCAAGCCCCACCTGGTGGGGGGCATGGTCTGAGTTCCCCTGACCCAGCACTGGGGGTGCACTTTGAGGTCCCCTGTCAAGCCCCCCAGGGGCAGGGGAGGGCGTAGCCTCAGGTCCCTGCTGATTGCTCCTTAAGGCTCCTTATGGGAATTTGGCCTCAGCTGTGGGTGCAGCCATCTTTGTGACAGAGTGATGGTCAATTAGCATATTCCCTCTTTATTAGATAGGATTATTGACTATATTCCCCGATGTACTTTACATCCCCGTGACTATTTTGTAGCTGCCAATTTGTACTAAAATAAAAGATGCTTGAAATCTGCTATCTTCCTGCCCTTTTCATATACATTTTCAAACTTTTTGGAACATAATTTCAAACTCACAGAGAAGTTGCACACGTCAAAACAGTGCGCTGAAGACCCACCTACTCTACACTCGGATTCATCAACGTAGGAGTGTGGCCAGGATGACTGGTTCTCACCTCCAGCTCCGAGGGCGGGGAAAGCCCCACACGGACCAATCAGTACCTAATATGGGGTGAGGTGCAGGGCCCTGAGAAGCGCGGGGTCTGGCTGGAGTTTGAAACATCTTAAGGGATCACGATTGTGTCCCAGCCCGGCCGGCGTGGTTCAGTGGTTGAGCATCGACCTAGGAACCAGGAGGTCATGGTTCAATTCTGGTCAAGAGCACATGCTTGGGTTGTGGGCTCGATCCCCAGTGTGGGGCCTGCAGGAGGCAGCCAATCACTGATTCTCTCTTGTCATTGATGTTTCTCTCTCTCTCTCTCTCCCTTCCTCTCTGAAATCAATACAAAGTATTTTTAAAAAAGGATTGTTTCCCAATAGATTTAATAAAAATATTAAGTATTGTGGGGAAGAAAAAATCAATATTGTGGCTACTAACAGGTCTGAAGACATTCAGGGACAGGCTGGAGAGAGAGGAGAGGAGGGACTGTGGAAGAGAGAGAGAGAGAGAGAGAGAGAGAGAGAGAGAGAGAGAGAGAGAGAGAGAGAGAGAGAGAGAGAGAGAGAGAGAGAGAATGAGGTTGAATGAATCAGCTGTTACAGCCTTTCAACGAGCGCCACCTGGAGGCGACAGGTGAACCCTGCAGGGAGACGCCGGAACTGCACCGACAGATGCCCAATGATGCATTGGTCCTGAGTGACCAGGTGGAGGACATGCGTTTTCAGGCTGGAGAACTGATCGCAGGGGAGAAAACTCCAGCCTTTTGAGAGAGAAGGGGAGGAAGCAGAGCGGCTCCCGTGGGGAGATAAAGACAAAGCTGCCCTAACTGGTTTGGCTCAGTGGCTAGAGCGTCGGCCTGCAGACTGAAGGGTCCCAGGTTCGATTCCCCGGTCAAGGGAATGTACCTTGGTTGCGGGCACATCCCCAGTGGGAGGTGTGCAGGAGGCAGCTGATCGATGTTTCTCTCTCATTGATGTTTCTAACTCTCTGTCTCTCTCCCTTCCTCTCTGTAAAAAAATCAATAAAATATATTAAAAAATAAAAAAGAATGAAACCTGTGGGGTGGGTCTGATGGGGTGGGGGAAGAGGAAGCTGGTTTTCTGAGTCCCCCTTAATGATCCTATCTACACATTTACAATGGAAATGCTTAGAACCGGGGTGACCAACTCATTCCCAGGTGCCTGGAACCGTCTCGGGTTTAGCCCTGAAATTTCCATGTCCCGGGAAATTCCTCGTTCCCATATACTGGGAATCCCGGGACAATTGGTCATGCTGCTCACAGCAACCCTATTGTTGGCGGTGGTGGGAAGGGCACCAGGTGTGGCCGGCTCCAGGCCCAGAAAAGCAGCAAAACCAGACAGGCGATGCCGATGCCACGGCTGCCCTCGGGACCAGCTGCGTTAGATAATGACCTCCCGCCCCGTTGCTGGCCAATCCACCAATGGAGACTCCGAGCCTGGGGTGGGGGTCAGACCAGACATGGGTTCAGCAACCTCCGTGCTTGAGTTCTGGCTGGGAAAGCATTCAGAGCCGAGACTCCAAGGAGAAGAGAACATTGATTTGGAGAAGCGCAGAGGTAGAAGAAGTACTTGGTAGAAGACATGGGCCGAGGAAACAAGTTGCAGAGGCAAAGGAAGGATTCTTGGAGCTTAGAAGTGAGGAAGGTAAAGGTGAGGTGCCCAGGAGGATGGGGAAGGGGAGGGGTCCTCCTGAGGGTGTGAAGGGCGGAGATTCTAGGGGAGCTCCCAGGGGAAGATCTGAATAGAATAGTCAGCAGCTTTCCAGGTGTTGGGGTCCTGAAAAGGGTCGGGGTCCCCACTGACTGATTGGCGCCAGGGCAGGGGTGGTTATCCAGTGCAGCGGGTCCTGAGGTCAGCGTGGTGTTGTCTGGTTTTACACAATGGAGGCCTAGATGTTGTCTCTATGGAGGAAAGGTCAGGGGTTCAAACCACAAGAGCAGCCATATGCTAGGGGAGGGAAGGTCACCCTGGGGGTGAGGTCCCACCTGTTAGGGTCACTGAAGGAGGTACCCACGAGGCCAAAAGTGGTAAAGAATTATACATTTACTAGAGGCCTGGTGCACAAATTCGTGCACCAGTGGGGTCCCTCGGCCTGGCCTGTGGGATTGGGCTGGAATTGGCTCTCCAACATCCTCCGAGGGGTCCTGGATTGTGAGAGGGTGCAGGCCAGGCGGACGGACCCCACCGGTGCACGATTGGGACTGGGGAGGGACACAGGAAGGCTCCAGGGCGTGTCTGGCCCTTCTCAATCAGTCCCGATTGGCCGGACCCCAGGAGCAAGCTAACCAGTTGGAGCATCTGCCCCCTGGTGGTCAGTGCACATCCTAGCAAGCAGTTGAGTGGCCTTAGCATATCATTAGCATATTATGCTTTGATTGGTTGAATGGACAACTGGACCCACCACTTAGCATATTAGGCTTTTATTATATAGGATTAGATCATCTGGAAACCAGATGGGCTGAGCCCCCAAAGTTGGAGATTTTAAAGGACTCTCGGCGGCCTTTTTCTGCGGGGAATTCTCTGGACGGGTCCGGATCCTGGGCAAGTCCGGAGGGGAAAGTTACTGGTCTTAGCAAATGGAATGTGGTCTAAGCGAAAGGGGATGTCGGTTGTGAAATGAACTAAAGGTCAGTTTCCCAGGGGAGGGTGTATCGATTCCATTGCTTGATCAGACCTATCACCACCCTACAATTGTCCATTGCTAGGCATCCGGGCCTCCCACCCAGGTGACCTTCTGTACCTGGCCCACCGTCCTTGCTCTGCTCACGTCTGTCTAACTGCCTCCCACACTATTAGCTATCTGTCTGCCTACCATGAGGACATGGAGTTCCAGAGATTTAAAGAAACCTTTCCAAGTGCACCTAACCCGGGACTTATATCCAACACTGTCTAAAAACCAAGCACTCTCGCCGAAACCGGTTTGGCTCAGTGGATAGAGCGTCGGCCTGCGGACTGAAGGGTCCCAGGTTCAATTCCGGTCAAGGGCATGGACCTTGGTTGCGGGCACATCCCCAGTGGGAGGTGTGCAGGAGGCAGCTGATGGATGTTTCTCTCTCATCGATGTTTCTAGCTCTCTATCCCTCTCCCTTCCTCTCTGTAAAATATCAATTAAAAAAAATATATAAAAAAATAATAATGTAATTAAAAAAAATAAAATAAAAATAAAAACCAAGCACTCTCTCTTCCCCTGGTTCTTGACCTCTTTTCGGCATGGTCCGTGTGGAAAGAAAACAAACCTGGACTCCACTTGCGTAGTATTCGTGATTTCAGAAAGTAAGTGGTCAGGAATTGCTGTGTTAAAATCAAAGACTTGCCCTAGCCCAGTGGTCGGCAAACTCATTCATCAACAGAGCCAAATATCAACAGTATAACGATTGAAATTTATTTGGAGAGGCAAATTTTTAAAACTTAAACTTCTTCTAACACCACTTCTTCAAAATAGACTCGCCCAGGCCATGGTATTTTGTGGAAGAGCCACACTCAAGGGGCCAAAGAGCCGCATGTGGCTCGCGAGCCGCAGTTTGCCGAGCACTGACCGAGTCGGTGTGGCTCAGTGGATAGAGCGTCGGCCTGCGGACTGAAAGGTCCTGGGTTCGATTCCGGTCAAGGGCATGTACCTCGGTTGCAGGCTCCTTCCCAGCCTGGGCCCTGGTCCGGTCACAGGCAGGAGGTAACCAATCGATGTGTTTCTCTCACATCGATATTTCTCTGTCTTTCCCTCTCTTCTACTCTCTCTAAAAATCAATGGGAAAGTATCCTCGGGTGAGGTTTAAAGAAAAAAGAAGTCAAAGACTTAGTATCCTGATTTAAGGAGGATGACTATGAGGATGGATGTCCATACATGATTTCTATTAGAGTCATCTATTTTATTTATTTATTTATTTTTAAAATATATTTTATTGATTTTTTACAGAGAGGAAGGGAAAGGGATAGAGAGTTAGAAACATCGATGAGAGAGAAACATCGATCAGCTGCTTCCTGCACACCTCCCACTGGGGATGTGCCCGCAACCAAGGTACATGCCCTTGACCGGAATCGAACCTGGGACCTTTCAGTTCGCAGGCCAACACTCTATCCACTAAGCTAAACCAGTTAGGGCTATTTTATTTTTTTGAATGTATACTTTTATTAATTTCAAGAGGAAAGGAGAGCCGAAACCGGTTTGGCTCAGTGGATAGAGTGTCGGCCTGCGGACTGAAGGGTCCCAGGTTCGATTCCAGTCAAGGGCATGTACCTTGGTTGCGGGCACATCCCCAGTGGGGGGTGTGCAGGAGGCAGCTGATCGATGTTTCTCTCTCATCGATGTTTCTAGCTCTCTATCCCTCTCCCTTCCACTCTGTAAAATATCAATAAAATATATTTAAAAAAAAAAAAAAGAGGAAAGGAGAGGGAGAGAGAGATAGAAACATCCATGATGAGAGAGAATCATTGATCGGCTACCTCCTGCATGCCCCACCCTGGGAATCAAGCCCACAACCCGGGCATGTGCCCTGATCGGGAATCGAACAGTGACCTCCTGGTTCGTAGGTCGATGCTCCACCACGGAGTCACGCCGGCCAGGCCGGAGTCATCAATTTTAGTCATCAGATACGTGTCAAGACAGCGTGATAAGAACCAAAATCCCTTCTCCGACCAGCTAGTGCCAGGAGTGATGGCTCAAGGAAGCTGCAAGGAGGGAAGCAAGGCTGAGTTTTGGAAGCAATTAGAAGCAAGAAAAAAAATCCCAAAAAAAAAGCTGTCAGCGCTGTCACTGGTCTCCCTTCCCGGATGCTGCCTGAGTCATCTCCGTGTTTCTCAGGAAAGACCGCTTCCTCCACATGGTGAGACAGATGGTCCCAAGAGCTCCCACGTTTTAGAGAGAATGACTTCCGTGGCAGGAGGAACAGAGAGATACTCCACCCCCGCGTTGCTGCTCCCCAATGTGACCTTGCCAACCCGGGGCTGGTGAGGAGAGGATGCTCCCCCAGAGGTGCTATTCCTGGGAGCTTCTGGGTGAAGTGGGTGCCAACACCCCGGGTCCCTGGACACCCCCACCCGGTGCAAACGGGACCTCCCGCTCAGAAGGGGACCCTGTGTTTGGGGCTTCGTGCTCCAAGGTCACTCTTTTGAAGTTCTTCATCAGTCATCTTTGCACCTGTGTTTTATTTACTTAGAGATTTTTAAAAATTGATTTTTAGACAGAGAGAGGAAACGAGAGGGAGAGGGAGGAAAACATCGATGTGAGAGCCAACCTCGATCGGATGCCTCCTGCATGCCCCTTGAAGCATAGTGACCTCCATCTTGGGTAAAAACTGCTGTTTAAAATTTTAACCCTGCTATTCTGGCTTCTGTAAACGTTTGCTTGCTTAAATAATAGGGGAAAAAGAAGACGACTCCCATTCCAGAGAGGCCATAAACTACGCCCCAGACAGAGTTGTCCGTGCTGACGCCAGGCCAGGCCTTGAGATATGGTCTGACGGCCTGTCCCAACACACAGGACTTTTTCTCAGAAGGTCCCGAAGTCTCGTTCCAAATTTGGAAGACAAAGAGCTGAACAACATATAAATAAGGGGAGACTTCCACCATACTGGGCCCCAGAATTTGAGAAGCAAGATTTCCTCTGGGCCCACTAATGCCAGCGAAATGAACAGGACTCCAAATAAATTTGGCTTTTTGATTAAGGCGTCTTCTGGGGATTGAGCCCGCAACCAGGGTATGCGCCCTGACCAGGAATCAATATGGCAGGCAACCTTTTGGTGCCCCGGACCACCCACTGAGCCACACAGGCCAGGCCCATTGGTTGATGTTCCCTGACCGGGAAGAGAACCCGCAGCACTGGCGTATCCGGATGATGTTCTCACTAACTGAGCCACCCGGAGGCCAGGGCTAATGCAATTCTTATTCCGGCAATTCGTGCCGATTTCAACACAGCCCTGTTCTAGGGCAGGGGTTGGCCAATACCGCCCACCACTTGTGTCTGTGAATAAAGTTTTATTAGAACGCAGCCGCACCTGCTTGCTCACACATCAGCTGCCGCTGCGTTCACGCTGCAGCCGCAGAGGCGAGGAGAATCTGAGGCCGACAGACGCGGGAAGGCGGTCCTCCCTGCTCCTCTGCAGGAAAAGTTTGCCGGGCTCTGCTCCAGGAGCCAGCAGGCCCGGGTTTCAGATGGGTTCGGCCTCTGTTATCGGTAAGACTAAAAAAAAAATAAATTAATTTCCTTTGATTCACAGCATCTGATTTCCCTTCTAGTTCTCTGGGTATTTTATCTTATCCCTGATAAGGTGGGTAGGCTTTAGCTGAAGATAAGACGTGGGGGCTGTTCTTGTGTATTTATGGTAGTCATGGTCCGAGCAATCTCCTCAACCATCCGGGTGTCCTGCCGCACAGGTTATAAATGAAAGGCAGAAGAGACACTGGGTATTTTGGGGCGTGTGTGTGTGTGTGTGTGTGTGTGTGTGTGTGTGTGTTTCTGTGTTTAAACCTTTTGTGGGTTGGCTTTCTAGCATCTTCCAAAGGTAGCCGCTATTATTTTTCCTAAATGGATCCAGGAAGTAAAACGTCGCCCTTAGAGCTCAGCAAGACGGGAAGCCTGGAATTGTCAGGACGGGCTGCAGGCTGGCTCGGAGGCACAGCTGGTTTGCATAACAATAATAACGCAAATAAATGGAGCCGAGAGACTGAAAACGGTCCGTGGTGTTTGGGTGCAGGAGGCAGTGGTGTGAGGCTGTCTCTAGCTTGGTTTTTTTCCTTAATTTGGTTACATGATTCAGTTCCTTTTTTTGGGGGGGGGGGAGGGGGTATTATTTTATATTTTTTAGGCTTTGAAAAAAATCTTTATTGTTGAAAGTATTACAAATCCCCCCCCCCCCATGACTCCCTCCAGCCCACCCCGCCCCAGGCCTTCACCCCGCTATTGTCTGTGTCCATGGGTAATGCATATATGCATACAGGGTCTCTGGTTGCTTACCTCCCACCCACCCACGGCAGGGTGGTGGGGTGGTGGGGGTGGATTTTAAAAGAATAATCCTCATTCCAGGCTATGTTTATTGAGAGAGAAAGAGAGAGAGAGAGAGAGAGAGAGAGAGAGAGAGAGAGAGAGAGAGAGAGAGAAACATCAATTGGTCGCCTCCCACACGAGCCCCAACTCAGGACTGAACCAGAGACCTAGGCCTGTGCCCTGGCCAGGAATCAAACCGGAGACCTCGGTGCACGAGAGGACGCTCCAACTAACCGAGCCACACCGGCCCCCTAGGGGTCACTTCCTTTTATGTTAGACTTTTCCTAACTTGGTCATTTCTAGCCAAGTGTCTGCGCCATAATGGAAGGTGAGGTAGATGGAACAGAAATGGTTTTAGCACAGCCTGGCTGGTGTGGCTCAGTGGCTGAGTGTCGACCTATGAACCAGGAGGTCACAGTTCGATTCCCGCTCAGGGCACATGCCCGGGTTGTGGACTCGATCCCCAGTGTGGGGCGTGCAGGAGGCAGCCAACGCTTCTCTCTCTCTCCCCCTCTCCCTTCCTCTCTTAAATAAAAATGTATTTAAAAAAGAAATAGTCATAGTTCAAGAAATTGACACAATTTAAACAAAAAAGATCCAAGTGGAAAAACTAGATCTCTATCTCACACCTTAGACAAGAATTAATTTCAGATAAAAATATCTAAAAACACTCTAAATTTAACATTTAGAGGAACATACAGGAGAGTGTATTTCTCATGTAAAGCTACTCAAGACACAAAGAACTCCCTCCAAGTATAAAGGATGAATTTCTCTGAGTCGCTAATGTTAAAAGGTACAAAAAGAATGAACACACAGCCCTGGCTGGTGTGGCCCAGGGGATAGAGTGTTGGCCCATGGACTGAAGGGTCCTGAGTTCAATTCCAACCAAGGGCACATTCCCGGCGTGGGTGCATGTGGGAGGCAAGCAATCGATGTGTCTCTCTCACATGAATGTTTCTTTCTCTCTCTCTCTCCACCTTTCCTCCCTTTTACTCTCACTGAAAATCAATGGGGGGAAAATATCCTCGTGTGAGGATTAACAACAACAAAGGAAGTTTTTTTTAAAATTTATTTTTTTAATATATTTCTTTATTGATTTCAGAGAGGAAGGGAGAGGTAGAAACATCAGTGATGAAAGAGAATAACTGATCGGCTGCCTCCTGCACGCCCCCCATTGGGGATCGAGCCCACAACCCGGGCATGTGCCCCTGGCTGGAATCGAACCTGGGACCCCTCAGTCTGCAGGCCAACGCTCTATCCACTGAGCCAAACCGGCCAGGGCAACAAATGATGAAGTTTAATACACTTATGAGTTGCCAAGGATGCAGGGGAAGTGGAAACAGGTACATCCTGGTGGCAATGTAATAGGTGAAACCACCTTAGCTCTCATTTTCCCTGTGCGAGTGGGATGGAAGGGGTGGACGGAAGGCAGAGTCTACTTCTCAGTGTCTACCCTGGAGAGATCACACCTGTGAACCAGGGGGCGGGGCTAGGGTGTTTATCGCAGCGTTTTGCTGGGGGTACAACCCTGGAAGCAAACCAAACACCTAGCGTTCGAGGAAAGAATAAAGACAAACTGTCATTTGACTTCTTTTCTTTTTTTTTCTTTTTTTTTTTTAATTTTCCTCTTTTTTTTTTTTAACATATTTTATTGATATTTTACAGAGAGGAAGGGAGAGGGATAGAGAGCTAGAAACATCGATGAGAGAGAAACATCGATCAGCTGCCTCCTACACACCCCCCACTGGGGATGTGCCCGCAACCCAGGTACATGCCCTTGACCGGAATCGAACCCGGGACCCCTCAGTCCGCAGGCCGACGCTCTATCCACTGAGCCAAACCGGTTTTGGCTTGAGTTCTTTTCAAAAATTCATTTTATTGACACACTAGAGCAGCCGTGGGCAAACTTTTTGACTCGAGGGCCACAATGGGTTCTTAAACTGGACCGGAGGGCCGGAACAAAAGCATGGATGGAGTGTTTGTGTGAACTAATATAAATTCAAAGTAAAGGAGCGGAGGGGAGAGCAAGAGAACCGGATAGAACAGCCGGATCTGGCCCGCGGGCCGTAGTTTGCCCAAGGCTGCACTAGAGGCTTGGTGCACAAAATTCGTGCACGGGTAGGGTCCCTAGGCCTGGCTGCGATCAGGGCCGATCAGGTTCTCCACCTCCCCGCCTTCTCCTTCCCTCGCTCCCTCAGTGCCCCGCCGCCACCGCTGGTCACCCGCCATGTTCTGCGCTGCCCCCTGGTGGTCAGCGCACATCATAGTGAGCAATCGAACTCCTGTTCTCCCGGTCTAACTCCCGAGGGGACACTTACATATTAGCCTTTTATATATATAGACTAGAGGCCCGGTGCACGAAATTCGTGCAAGAGTAGGCCTTCCTTCCCCCGGCTGCCAGCACCGGCTTCCCTCTGGCACCCAGGACCCAGGCTTCCCTTGCAGCCCTGGCTTCATCCAGAAGGTCGTCTAGAAGGATGTCCAGTCTAATTAGCATATTACACTTTTATTACTATAATTTACATAGCACAAAACCCACACTTCTAAAGTGCATGGTTCATTCTATTATTTACTTTTAAGTATGTTTTTATTGATTTCAGAGAGGAAGGGAGAGGGCGATAGAAACATCAGTGATGAGAACCATGGATCGGCTGCCTCCTGCACGCCCCCTACTGGGCAGCGAGGCCAC